>NC_137980.1:63514273-63577601 GCF_963924665.1 Micromys minutus | reverse complement strand
CACCCCTGCCACTGTCCGAGGTGGATGTCCTTTAACGGAAGCCAGCAGCAGAGATAGAGTCCTGGGGTCCTTGACTGTCCAGCTGCAGTGCCGCCCTGAAGAGCTTTCCATGGCCCAAGGGCAATTCGTCTGAACCCGCAAATGCCTCAGCCACTCCCGGGCTGTGAGCAGAGACTCCCACTGTTTACTCTTCTCCCACTGTCCCCAGGGGGTGTCATTGCTGAGGCTGAGGGTAGTGACCAAACTTGTTTCTCTGGTGGACAATTTCCCCCATCATCTAACCCCAGGAGTCACTCCAAATTGCTTTAAATCAAAGGAGAGAAATATCTCTGTTTCTGCCTTTGAGTTAAGGGAGGGAGAAGTTTGATTCTAAAGGACGTTCCTGTAAAAGCCCTTAGGGAACTGTGCTGGAAAGGCTTGTATAGCAATCTTCTGTTCACACACTTGAGCACACATATACTCATATACATACATACACACACATATTCATATACATACATATACATACACACATACTCATATACATACATACACACACATTCACACACAGAGAGACCAACAAAACACCCCCCAACAAAAACAAAAACCAATAAGACAGTCTGCGAATGTAGCTGAGGCGTTTTCTAGTTCAGAGCTGGAGGACAGAGATTATTCTATGAATTCCTTTTCAATAGTGTTGTTTCCATCGGGCTGGGCGGTGCACACCTCCAATCTTTGCTCTGGAGGAGACAGAGGCAAGCAGATCAGAAGTGCGAAGCCAGCCTGGGCTACAACACCAACTTTGAGGCCAGACTAGGCTTACATGAGCCCCTGTCTCAAAACAGAACAACAATAAAGCAAAAGTGGGTTTGTTTCTTTTGTTTTGACTTTTTAAAAACTATGAGACACAGTGATCCTACTCTGTGGTAATCTTGGGAGGAAAAATAAATCCTTGGGGCTATCTTAAACATATGCTTCACATGTTTGCCATGCCTGGTTTCCATGGGAACCTCAGGAGAAGCTCTGTTACGCCTTGGGAGTGTGCATTTTTATATTAACTGTGTATATCACAAACAAAGAAAAACAGGGAGGTGGGTGGAGAGTAGGTAGCTCAAGAGCCTGTGGCTTCAGGACGGCTCCAAGACCTGCCTACAGAGAAGAGGCCTGCCTGGCTCTGTCACTTTGAGTAGGGATCTGGGCGAAGGGCACAGGAGTCTTTGGGGACTCTTATTTTGTACAGTGAACCAGACCCTCTCTTTTGGCAGACCCCCGTCCTGTAAGCAGAAATGGCCATGGGCAAGCTTTGCCACCCCTCTAGATGCTACCATCACCCCAGGTCCTTCCTGCCTTGATGCCCTAGCTCTAGGTTCCTGCTGAGCCCTGGGAGACAGACCACCATGTTCTAAGTCCCAGCCTTGACTTCCCCACAATGATAAACTAATTTGGAATTAATTGTAAACTAGCCAAACCCAAGGCAAGCGAAGGTCACCCAGTAGTGTCCTGCTGTCCTTGGTTCTTGCTACCCCTGTTGCCTCAGCTGATCCACAGACGCCTCGTAAGTTTAAAGAAGGACAGTTTCCGGTGAGAAGGAACGAGAGCTTGTATGAGTGATGCAGGTTCATTTACGTTTTTCAGCCTCCCCCGTGCTGCGGGGAGGAAAACAGGGAGGAAAGCACTGCCATTACAACAAAAACAGCAACACCAGGAGTAAACAGGAGTGGGAGGTTTTCAGGTCACATCCCCCCAAAATAGACCTATTTTAAAAATAATATGTGAACCAAACAGCAACAGGAAGCTGATGAGGCTAAATGTGAACACCTGCTTTTTCCCCACACACGGAACTAAAATAAACCCACTGTAATGAAAATCAAGTGTGCTTGAGTGTGCGGGCGTGTGTGCGTACACACACATACACACACACGCACACACACAATGATTGCTTCATTAATTGAATCCCTACCTGATTAGCTATGCCTGGGAAACGTCCCCATCCTGCCTTTATTACTGATTGACAGGGGGAGATATCCTGCTGACCTGTCAACAGTCAGAAGTATCAGGTCAGGGACACCTAGAGGAGCTCTCAGCTCCTAGGAAGCCCTCACTCCCCTCCCAGCTCCCCAGGAACCAGGTGGCTTCAGCAGCCTCCTGCTACCCCCCTCTCCCCCACTGCCCCCCAACCCGCCATCCCATCTCACTCTGACTCTGACTTCACTGAAGACTACCCTGGACCAACCAGAGAACACGGGCTCAGCTTTCCCCGTGATGGTTGCCGGCCACCAACCTCAGCTCTCCCTTTCTACACAGAGTAAGGCATCCGACCACATGGATCTGCGGATGTTTGGGGACTGTCATTCTGCAAAGCAAGTAAAAATGAAGCAAAGTTGCATGGTTGGGCTTCTTTTCTTGCTTCCTTTTTTTTTTTAAGAAGGAGAAGGCTTGGTGGAGAGGAAGTCTTCACTGTGGAACTGTCCCTGGGGCTGTGAGGGCAGGCATCATGGCTGACTAAGATATCTGTGGGAGAGATCTGTAGTCTGTGCTTTCCCACCAAAATGCCCACTCGTCTTCATAACAGTATAAAGACTCTAAAACAGAAAGGATGGGAAAATAGGGTCACTTCTCTGTGCTTGTGCTGGGAACAATGCCCAGCACAGAGTTGCCACCAGGGAGCATTGAGGGGTAGCTTCCACTCTGCAGGGGAGGGGTCTCCTACAAACACGCTTGGAGGTTAACTGCAATCTTGCCTTGAGGAGAAGGAAGGGAGAAATGTATGTTCAAAGGAACCGAGTGGGCTCAAGAGTCATGGGGGAAGATGGCAGCGAGGGCTGTTGGAGGCCTGTGAGTTGCCCTCAGGGATGGGAATTCTTACAGCCACTACTGAAGTATGGAAGCTCCTCAAAATAAACTAAAGCTAGAACCAACACACCCAAGCAAAAGAAGCAAGTCAGCCTACTCTATAGAGACATGGATATCCGTGTCCCATGGGGCTTCCCAGTAGCCACGGAAACAGCCGAGGTACCATCATTGGGTGAGCAGATGGGGAAGTGAGGCTGAGCACAGATGTTCCCAGTAAAATGAGAGCCCTTCCACCGAAGACGTGAATCCGCAGAGCCGGGCTTGCAGTCAGCTGAGCACACCGAGGAGGTGGACAAGAGGGAAGAGAAGTGTGGTTAAGCTCCAGATGTGGCTCAGTGGGTAGAGTTCATGAGGCCCTGGGTTCAATCCCCAGGTGGTACATTGCCAATCATCCCAACACTCCACAGACAGACACAGGAGGATCAAGGTTTGAGATCACCCGTGGCTGTAGAGTGAGTTTAAGGCCAGCCTGGTCTACATGATACCTTTTCTCAACATAAGGAACTAAATAATAAATACATTTTAAAGTAATTAATTTTGAAAAAAAGTACAAGAAGTTTTAAGGGCTGGAGAGATGGCTCAGTGGTTAAGAGCACTGACTGTTCTTCCAGAGGTCCTGAGTTCAATTTCCAGCAGCCACATGGTGACTCACAACCATCTGTAATGGGATCTGATGCCCTCTTCTGGTGTGTCTGAGGACAGCAACAGTGTACTCACATACATAAAATAAATAAATAAGTCTTTTAAAAAAGAAGTTTTAAGAGGGAAGAGAAGGGGTCCAAATGGGGACCCCTCCCACATTCCATAGTCAGCCCTTTGCATTTCCAGACAGTCACCACACAAAATTGTCTTCTTGGCTCCTAGGAAGTCACTGCCCTCTCAAAAGAATGTAAATTAAGTCAGGACAAAATAGCTCCCCTAGAGTTTTCCCTACTGACCTCTTACTTCCAACTGAGTTCACACCACCTCAAGCAGGTTTGAAACCCACTGCTGGGTAGATGAAGGTGGGAATTCCGACTTTCGTTCTACACCAGACCCTGTTGCCTCCTACTATGTGTCAATGGCTGCACACTGTGTGGGTGTGAATCTCACCAGTGTGAGTCTCTCCCGCTTCCTTCCTAACTCATGGGAGGCATGCACTGAAAGAAAACATCTTTTATTGCCTCTTGTTCTAAAAGCACCATGGGGAGCGTTTTCCAGGGGGCCTAAGACACAAACATTTTTAGAGATTTCGTGCTGTTGAAACCCAGACAATTTGGATTCGAGTAGACGGAAGCTGATGTACAAACGGCATGCTTCAGTAATTGCTTGCCTCTCCCGGGCTGTGGGGATTTTGGCTCTTTCCCTGTTATAGTGCGACACCCTCAACAATTCAATCTCTTTCCAACCATGTGTTGGCCATATGCCAGGGAAGTCAGTACAGCTCCGAGCTCAGCTGTACCCCACAGCCTCCCTGGTGCTGGGTTCCTCCTTGTCTACAATGTTGCTGCTGGGTGAACACCTTGCTGCTGTTCCAGCCTCTTCCTACACCACCCACTCACGGTTCTGTCCTGAACACAACCTCAAAGATATGATCTGTGGTGCTGGGGAGAGACCTAGGTTTATGATGCCATATAACTAACTGCCTTGTCTGTGTTGAGTCTGGGGGCGGGTAGAGGAGTAGAGGCTGCCCCCTACAGGCACTGAGTGGAATTCACTGATCTTCCCTCTTGCCTTGCTGAGGCTAGCTCCCATGACAAGCAACATGGAGACTGAGACTACAGAGGAGGGAAGCGATTCTTGCGGCACCAGCAGAAGCTGGGATCTTTTACTGGAGAAGGTATGCTGACAGCATTGTTCTTCTGAACCCTGGACTCTTGAGCTGCCTATCCATCAGCACAATAGAGGTACCTGTTCTGAACTGTAGACACTGGCAATGACTCCCCAAGCCACAGAATCGGAGTCATTGAGCCGGAGGACTGCTCACAGTCCTGTCCCTCTGAGACTCCTAGGAACAACTGTAGCTCATAGTCCAGGAGCACAGGGACCAGACTCCTGCTTCTCAGGGTATCTAGGCATGCTTCAGAAACATCTCAGCAACAACATGGATTCGGTACTGAGCCCTGATCCTGTGTGGAGCCCTAGAAGCAAGGCCCAGCCTGGTCTCCATCTACCCCAGCCTGGCTCCTGTAGGAGCATCAGATGGATATCAGGTCGGAACCGGTCTTTGTCCTCAGTCTGTCCTGCCCACCTCCTCCCTGGTCCAGGGCTCTGCTCTATGAACAGTTCATCTGTTTAAAGGCAAAGTCTCTCACTGTATCATCACACGTGGCAGTGTCTGAGGTCTTTGCATCTTTTTGGGGACACAATGTGTGTGTCACCTCACTTTTTATTGCTTTTTATTGGCTGGGGGACCGCCCGGAAACAAAATGAGGACTATTTATCATGCAGAGAGGAAGGTCCGCCGCATAACATGCTGGTGAAGTGTCACTGGAAAGGAAGGCAGCTTGAGGAAAAGCAGTCGGGCCAGAAAGTTACTGCGGAAGAGCAGACAGGTAGCTTTGTGAGAGGCAACGTGCCACAACCACAGGCTCACGGCGTGTCCCTGTGTCTACCCAGCTGCACACTCAGGAGGAACCAGAAATCCTTGCAGACTCTGCAGACTGACTGTCCTCTATGGCATTCAGGGAAGATGTCCAGTCAACGCTAGCTGGCACACAGCTACCCATGGGGTGCCCAGAGTAGCAAAGGCACAGCCAAGAGCAGTTCAGTGTCAGTCTCCACCCACAGAGAAGATGGGGTGCAGGCATCTGGTCAGCACCATATGAGGACAGACTTACTCCTGAGCCGGGGCACCCCAAAGGACTCCAGAGAAGGAAGGGCACAGATCTCCTAACATGCAGCATGGGCAGGAAGAGCGTGCTGCAGTGGGTACCGGAAAGACAGCACTCACATTGTCCCGTGGCATGACCGTATCTGTGATCCCTCTGCAAATGTATAACTGAGTGAACCTACGGCCGCCTATGAACTCCACTCCCTGGGTGTCAGCATCTCCAGGACTTTGTTACCTCACAAAGCTGAAACTCTGGGGATAAGGAGATGCTCCATTGGCTAAGTTTTTCCCTAACATGGAAAAAAAAAAGCCAGTAATGGTGACAACATATCTGTGATCCGAGCACTGGGGAGGTGGAGACAGGGGGATTCCTGGGGTTTGCTTACCAGCCAGTGTAGCCTACCCACTGAGCTCCAAATCAGGGAGAGACCCTGTCTCAAAGAAGGTGGGCAGTGTGGTGCACCTGAGGACGACACGGCAGGGTTTCCCATGGCTTCCCTGTGCATGTGTGTCCATGAGCATCTGTATACACATGTACATACAACACACATTTTAAAAATTCCTCATCATTCTTTTACCCAGCTCATGGCAATAACTTTTCTGCTTTATCCCTATGATCTTGGCTCCCCAAGTAGAAGAAGTTATACATGCATACATATATATACATATATATATATAATTAGATATAAATTATAAATATAAAAAATTAGATAAAATTAAATATAATTTATTATTATTAACTTAAATATAAATTATTTAAACAGTCCTGAGGTTGTAGGACTGTGATACACATAGACCTCAGAGTTAACAGCACCTGGACACTGGACTCTTACTGTAGGGGCCACATGTGTCCTCAAGAACTAACACACTAGTGTTAACTAAAACGTGTGCTCACAGGTCTCATTGGCTGTTACTTCCTGTCCCTCTCCCGTGCTGGAATACCACAGGATAGTTAACCATCTTGTCATCTCTTCTGAGCTCCACTGATTCTAAGCATTCCCTAACTTTGATAGCTTTGAAGTAAGATGCTCTCCCGTGCCAGACCGACAGTTTTCTCACGAGTAGATTGGGATCCTGGGTTGGAAAGGAAGACCATAAGGGCTAAGCATTACCTCCATCCCACACAGATTCCTGTCTCTGCAGGGCTCCCGAGTGCACCAATCTCTGGAAAGGAGCTGGCACCCTGCCCCTGGCTGGCCATCCCACACAGCTCTGCAGTCACTTGCTTTCCTGATCCTTGGCTGCTGACCAAGCTACACTGTCTGAGCAGGCAGGAAGGGGGAAGCTGCTGCCCTGATGTCCGCAGGAGCAGTACCGAGTGTCCAGCATCTTGAAGCTTTGGCAGAGTGCTGACCACAGCTGTAGACGTCAGCACACACCTGCTGGCAGTAGCCTGATGACTTTTTGCCAGTCTGAGTTATCCCAACAGAAATCTCCAGAAACTCAGACTGTGGTCTGATTAAATCACACCCACTGTGGTCACTTGATCTAGTCCACTTCCCTAGAGGAGGGCAGCTGAGCCTCATGTTCCCAATACTGAGGGGGTAACGGGGTAGGACAGAGGGTTCTCTCTGATCTGGGGAATGAGTCTTATTCTCAATGGTGGGTGGATGTTTATTTCTGAGAAATCGTCCAGAAATAGAAGATAAAGAAGGCAGCGAGGATCCAGTCGGTGTCTTTCCCACACACAGCCTGGGCCTCAGACTGATCCTGCCTAGGGATGTGGTTCAGCATATTCAACCTCATTCTGGCTGTTCCTGCCCATCCGCCCATTCGATAGATACCCTGAGCACTCTGTCTGTCTGTCTGTCTGTCTGATACAATGAAAAATTTAATGCTAGTTGATTTTTAAGTTATAAATAAAATAAAGTTGTTCCAGATTTCAGTAAAAAGCCAAGCATAATTGTTAGTTGAATAAATGCTTTGAAGAAAAGAAAGCAGGTAAAGATTACGAAAAATGTTTTTGTTTCTACTCAGAAATTCATTTAAATGGTATTTACTCAGCTTTTTTGTTTACGAGGTAAGTGGTAAACCCTGGGAATTCAGTGATGGACAAGCTCAGAGAACCTGGCAGCACAAAGAAAAAAGGAAAAAGAATAGGAAAATCAAAATACTGTGACATGTGACCGATTTGGTAAATGTATGAGAAAAAAAAATAATAATAAAATAGACTTACCAACTACCTAAACTGGGACAAGGTGTTAACCTACATTAAAACCTGGGTATTTATGTTATACTTGAAGTTTCAAGGCTGAGTCATGCTTAGCTCTGAGTGTGTGTGTATGTGTGTGTGTGTGTGTGTGTGTGTGTGTTCTAGGGACAGAAGAAAGCTCCTTATTTTTTTAGCAGAAAAATAAAACTGTCAAAGGAATACAAAAGATTTTGCTGGAGGATTTGTGGACAATCTCTCTCTTTGAAAACACTAAAGACAAGTTGGGTAAAATAAAATTGTCCCAACTTCAGTGGGCATCAGGGTTTCCTTCTGTACCGTGACACTGTTCCTGGATGTTTTTAAGAATACATTTTTTAAAATATGTTTTTCTTCATTTTATGTAATAAAAAATGGAACTGGGAATCGATATCTGAATTCTGTTTGTGCATTAAAGAGGGACATTTTGCTTAAGACCATGGGGATACATTTATTGAACACTTATTTTATGCCTGGCAGGAATGCTAATTTTTACACTTAGTATACTTATTCTGGCCTTCAGATTTCAATGACTCAAGCCTGCATAAGGTATTCCCAAGTGAGCCGCTTTTGCATCCAGGTTACCCGAGGCCTTTACACCCAGTGGCTGAAAGGGGTTTCAAGGCCATTGCTAGGAAGACAGATGGGCAAACTGAGGTTTAGATTTTCTTCTTACTACTATTACTACTCGGGGGTTTCTTGCTGTTTGTTTGTTTGTTTCTTGTCTTTGCAGGGAGCCTCTGAGAGTCTTCTCCACGGGTGGTCCAGGCATCTAAGCCTGGCCTCAGTTAACTGCACTCCTGATCTTTCCCCCAAAACCGCAGCTTCTACCAGGATCTTCTGCCTGAATGCCACAGCGGATGGGGATTTAGACATCAAATATCAAATCTTGGCTCAGTTTGCTTTATACTTAAAAGAAGAAAAAAAAAATCCAGGTTTTTGTGCTGAGCCTTTGTCAGTGATGTTTCTATCGATGCTGTGATTTATTGAAGTAAATTGAGGAGATTGAATGGTGGAAGAAGAGAAAAAATAAATAAAATGTGATTTATGAAAAACAAGGTAACTTGCACTCCCTGAGCTGTCCCCTCTGCCTGCCCCCTTCCCCTATACTGCACTTCCACTAGGGAGCATCCCTGGCTGCTGCTTCTATTGTAGGGGACGCTCACAGCCTTGGTGGCAGGAACTTGCTCACATCTGAGAGGATCAGGAAACAGGGATGGATGCTGGCCCTCAGCTGGCTTCCTCCTCTGTGAAGTTTCTATGAAACCTGGGACACCATGGTGCCGCCCACATTCAGGGTGGGTCCTCCCTCCCTATCAAAGAAAATTTCTGTCTTTTTTGCCCCAAAATAAGGAAAATTTCTGCCTTTTTTCCCTGAAATAAGTGAAATTTCAGCAATTTTGCCCCAAAATAAGGGAAATTTCTGCCTTTTTGCCCCCAAATAAGGGGAATTTCAGCCTTTTTACCTCAAAATAAGGGGAATTTCTGCATTTTTGCCCCAAAATATGGGAAATTCAACACTGTATGAATTACCAAACACCTTGTTACAGTTAGAAAGGAAGAATAAGTAAAATCAGGTAAAAAATAGTTGAATCACTTCTGTAAAAATCCGTAAAGAAAAACAGGTGACAACGGTGAGCTCTGTCACTGGATGCAACTCAAACAAGTATTAGGTAATAAAATTATGTCATCAGAAAGCTCTTGACTCAGTCACAAATGTAGAATACAAATGAGAAAGACAACACTGAAGATCTTCAGATCTCCACAGGCACTGGGCACACACATAGGTAAATGCAAGCAAAACACTCAAACACATCAAATAAAACACAGAGATGAATAAATTCTTTAAAAAATACAGCACACCGAAAAATGACCTGTAAAGAAAACTATTCACTGTGAATGGTACATGGAGTCTTGGCACTGGTATCAACAATAACATAGAGAAGTGCCATCCACAGACATCTGCATTTATATAAACAGTGTCTACTAACACCCACCCATAGGGACATCACCCTCTCAATTTCTCTGTGAACCTAAAAGTTTTCATTTATAAACACCTCAGAAAAAATCACGTATCTTTTTAAACAGGCTATTTCAATGCCAAAATAGAGACAAATATATTCCCAGACTTGCAAAATTGTTTCTTATAAACCCACCTAATAAATACTGGTGGAATTTTTGGGGTCCCTTAAGTACACTATCATGTCATCGGCAAAGAGTGATGTTTTTATCTCTTCCTTTCCGATTTGTATCCCCTTGATCTCCTTTTGCTGTCTAATTGCTCCAGCCAAGACTTCCAGTACTATGTTGAACAGGTAGGGGGAGAGTGGGCAGCCTTGTCGAGTCCCTGATTTTAGTGGGATTGCTTCAAGTTTCTAACTGCTTAGTTTGATGTTGGCTATTGGTTTGCTATATATTGCTTTTATTGTGTTTAGGTATAGGCCTTGAATTCCTGCTCTTTCCAAGAAATTATTTCTTAAAGAAATATGAGAGAACACAGGTAAATAGGTAGAAGCCCTTAAAGAGGAAACACAAAATCCCTTAAAGAATTATAGGAAGATTAGGATGAAATAAATAAAATAGACTAGAAAAGCAGAAACGAGCAACCAAGCTGCCCCTCCTCCCCACTCCTGACCCCTACAGGAGGAGAAGATGAACTAAGGAACAGGAAATGCTAAGGGAAAAAAATACAATAGGATCCATTACAATAGAAACCACAGAAACAAGAAACAAAACAGACAATAAAGAAGTACACAGCCCATTATTTAACTCAGAAGAAATGAATAAATTTATAAGCAATCACAACCTATCAATACTTAATCATAAAAACAGAAAGTCTATATAGATTGGCAAAGGAAAGCGATTCAGCAATTAAAACAAATATCATTTAGGAAAAGCCCAGGACTTAAGGCTTCCACGCTGAACTCTACCAATCATTTTCAGAATAAACATCAACCCAGGTCTGGTATCATATGCTCTAAATCCCAGAGCATAGAATACAAAGGTATGTGATCTCTGCGAGTCTGAGGCTAGCTAGTCTTTATAGTAAGTTCCAGGTAAACCTGAGCTACAAAGTGAGTCCTAGACTCAAAAGAGAGAGAGAGAGAGAGAGAGGCAGAAAGAAAAAATAAGCAAACAAAAACCAACGTAATATCAATTGAAAACTACAAATTCCAAAATATGAAATGTTCTAAGTAACCAACAGGATACCCCAACTGGAAAACTGCACACTTGACCTTGTGTGCTGAATTATAGTTAAAGCCAGGCATACTTTAAGCATCGTATAAATTTCCTTTAGTCTTTATGTACATGGTTATATGACAAATATAACTGAACTCATGTTTAGACTTTGTTCCCACATCCAAAAAAACTGTTTATATATGTGTGTCTTAGTTAGGGTTTTACTGCTGTGAACAGACACCATGACCAAGGTAATTCTTGTAAGGAAATCTAATTGTGGCTGGCTTATAGGTTCAGAGATTCAGCCCATTTACTGTCTAGGTGGGAACATGGCAGCAACCAAGCAGGCATAATGCAGTAGGAGCTGAGAGGTCTACATCTTCTTCCAAAGGCAAATAAAAAATGGCTTCCAGGCTGCTAGGGCAAGGGTCAAGCCCATGTCCATAGGATACACTTCCTCCAACAAAGCCACATCCACTCCACCAAGGCCACACAACCAAATAGCACCATGCCCTATGCCAAGCAGATTCAAACCAGCACAGTATGTAAATAGTCCAAAAATTCTAAATCTAAAATACATTTTATCTAAAACAACCTCAGATTAAAAAAAAAAAAACTAAACCTATTTTGCCTTCCTATGTAACTGATTTATTTCACCCAAAGCTCACCAATGTTACTACAAACATCAAAATCCCTTTCTTTTTTTAAAGGATGAACAGTATTAATTACATATTTATAACACATGTTATCTTCCCATTCATTCATGTCTAAACATCTAGAGTTGCTTCTACCTCAAGCTGCATTGTAGAGCAATCAAGATAAAAACTGTATGGCATTCAAGATAAAAACTGTATGGCATTGGTACAGAGACAGGAACATAGATGAATGAAATAAAATTGAAGACCCAGAAATGAACCCACACACCTATGGTCACTTGATCTTATCCAGTGGAAAAAATAAAGCATTTTCAATACATGATGCTGGTTCAACTGGAAGTCAGCATGTAGAAGAATGCAAATGGATCCTTTCTTATCGCCTTGTACAAAGCTCAAGTCCAAGTGGATCAAGGACTTCTACAAAAACTTAGTCCACTAAAACTAATAGAAGAGAAAGTGGGGAAGAGTTTAGAACACATAGACACAGGGGAAATTTTCCTGAACAGAACACCAATGGCTCATGCTCTAAGATCTAGAATCAAAAAAAAAAATGGGACCTCATAAAATTGCAAAGCTTCTATAACGCAAAAGACACTGTCAATAGGACAAAACAGCACCAACAAATTCTAGAAAGGATCTTTATCAATACTCCATCTGATAGAGGGCTAATATCCAAAATATACACAAAAAAACTCAAGAAGTTAGACTCCAGAGAATCAAATAACCCTATTTAAAAAATGGGGGACAGAGCTAAACAAAAAATTCTCAACTGAGAAATTCTAAATGACTGAGAAGCACCTAAAGGAATGTTCAACATCCCTAGTCATCAGGGAAATGTAAATCAAAGCAACCCTAAGATTCCCCCTCACAACAGTCAGAATGGCTAAGATCAAAAATTCAGATAACAGCAGATGCTGGCTAGGATGCAGAGGAAGAGGAACACTTCTCCACAGTTGGTGGGGTTGTAAACTGGTACAACCACTCTGGAAATCAGTCTGGCAGTTCTTCAGAAAATTGGACATAGTACTACCTGAAGACCCAGCTATTCTACTCCTGGGCATATACCCCAAAGAATCTCCAACATATAACAAGGACACATGTTTCACCATGCTCATAGCAGCCTTATTTATAATAGCCAGAAGTTGGAAAGAACCCAGATGTCCTTCAACAGAAGAATGGATACAGAAATTGTGGTACATTTACACAGTGGAGTACTATCCAGGTATTAAAAACAATAACTTTATGAAATTCTTAGGCAAATGGATGGAACGAGAAAACATCATCCTGAGTGAGGTAACCTAGTCACAAAAGAACACACATGGTATGCACTCACTGATAAGTGGACATTAGCCCAAAAGCTCAGAATAACCAAGATACACTCCACAGACCACATGAAGCTGAAGAAGTTGGAAGACCAAAGAGTAGATGCTTTAGTCCTTCTTAGAAGTGAAAACAAAATATTCACAGGAGGAAATATGAAAACAACATGTGCATGCTTACAGGAGCCTGACATAGCTGTCATCTGAGAGTCTCTGCCACAGCCTGAGAAATACTGAGTTGAATGATCTCATCCAACCACTGAACTGAAAGCAGGGTCCCCAATGAAGGAGTTAGAAAAAGGGCTGAAGGAGTTAAAGAGGTTTTCAAACCCATAGAAAGAATAACATTATCAACAAACCTGACTTTATAGCTTCCAGAGACTAAACCACCAACCCTAGAGTACACATGGAGGAACCCATGATCCAGCCACACATATAGCAGAGGAAGGCCTTATCCGGCATCAGGGAGAGGAGAGGCCCTTGGCCCTGTGAAGGCTCAATGCCCCAGTGTAGGTAAATGCCAGGGTGGGAATATGGGAGGCAGTGGATGGGTGGGTGGGGAAACACTTTCATAAGAGGCAGGGGGAGGAGGGAAGGGATAAGGAGATTCCAGAGGGAAAACCGGGAAGGGAGAACACATTTGAAATATAAATAAAAAAATATCCAATAAAAGAAATCTCAGTGAGGATCTGGCAAAATGCCTCCATGATTAAGAGCACTTGTTGCTCTTCCAAAAGACCAGAGTTTGGTTTCTAGCATCCATATTGAATGGCTCACTATTTACTATAAATCCAACCAGGAAATCTTGATAACCTCTTCTAGGTTCTGTGAGGACCCACAAGCATGTTCACATATGTGCATATGCATACACATATAAACACAAAAATAATAGCTCTTTTTAAAACACAATGAAATACTACCTCATACTTGTTAAAACAGCTATTACAAAAACATACTAAGAGGACTAGAGAAGAAGGTGGGTTAGTGGTTAAGAGCACTGACTGCTCTTCCAGAGGTCCTGAGTTCAATTCCCAACAACCACATGGTGGCTCACAACCATCTGTAATGGGATCTGGTGCCCTCTTCTGGTGTGTCTGAAGATAGCTACAGTGTACTCATATGCATAAAATAAATAAGTCTTTAAAAAAATACTAAGGATCATATACTTCAGTGGTGTACATAATGTTGCCAGCATATATGTCTCTCCTACAACCAAAAGACAAATGACAACATATAATGATCTTATTGGTCTTGAGGACTCCCCAAAACACGTTCATTCCATTCCTCAGAATCTTGACAAATATCAAACAGAAAATCATACCAAGGCACAGCACAATCAAATTGTTCAAACATACCAAAAAAGAAATCTTAGGAGATAAAGAATGAGAATACTTCAGACTTATTGACAATAACTCAAGATAAAGACAATAAAAGCATGTTTTCAAAGTTTTGTCATGCGCCCACGCTTCCCGCCGGTAGGAACAGGTGTGCAACAACAGGATTTTTCTGCGGACAACCTTTATTGTACAGCACTCTGAGCAGGGGACTTCTTGAGCAGGAAACTTCTCTCTGAGCCGGGGACTCCCTACCAGAATCTACTGTATAGGCGACCTCTCACGTGCAGTCTCCCATGTGCGATCTCTCTGTCCAGTCTCTCTCCACGTGGGATCTCCTGCAATCTCTCCTATCGGGTCTCTCTCCATGTTGTATCTCTCTGCCATCTCTCCACGTGGGGTCTCCTGCAATCTCTTCACTATCTCTCACATGGGGGAGAAATGCACTGCTTATAAATGCCTAAGAGACTTGTGTTGCTACCTGATTGGTGCATCCTCCTGTAGCTCAATCACGTGCCCTGAGATTGGGCTGTGACTTATGTGGTTGCCAAGCAACACGAGGAGAAAGGTTTTTGTAGGCTAAACAATGGGCGGGAAGCTGGCGCCAGCGGCTTCCTATACTTCAGACTTATTGACAATAACTCAAGATAAAGACACTAAAAGCATGTTTTCAAAGTTTTAAAAGAAAATCATTTTCAACCTAAAACTCTAAACAAGTTTTCAGTCACATTGATATATTGAAAAAGCATTCTCCTTCCCTGTCCTCTCCTTCTCTGCATTTCTCTCTCTCAAACTATGCAATCAAAACTGGCTTCAAAGTCATAATGCTCCTGCTTTAGACTTCTCAGTGCTGAGATTTCACATGTAAATTACCACACTGCTAACATTTTTAGAAATACCAAATCTCAACCAATTATCCTCTCTAAATTGTTTTTCTGAGGCTACTGAAAAATATGTCTAACCAAAATAAAGGTGAAAACTAAGAAAATAACCAAGTACTGGCTAGCACGGAGCTCCATGGGGTTTAAGGTCATAAATTCATTCCTAGAATGATGGTGATGTCGTCCTGATTTAAAAAACAAAAACAAAAAAAACAAAAAAAAAAACCTCTACAGGCTCTTATGGCACACATTGGTCCCCTATGCCAACGCTATTCTGTGACATTCTGAAACAGCTGGGTTAAGCCCAGCTGAAGGAAGCAGAAGGCTAGGGACATGCTTCCTAAGATTGCGGCAGGGAGCTAAGCTAAGCCCTTTCTCTTTCTATGTGGCACCCACCAGATACTTCTAGCACCATGATGTTCTGAAGATAAATGAAGTCACACAAGCTCAGAAATAGTAACTCAAAATAAATCCTTCCATCCTTAAGTTGTTATCTGAGAGATGTTGTCAGAGTTACTAAAAATCCCTAATACTAATGGTGAAGGGAGACACCAGAGTGACTGTATCCAGAGCTAGTGAAAATATAAGGCTAGGAGGCTGCAGGCTAGAGTTCTCTAAAACAGAAAATCTCTACTGTGTCTAAACACCTTAAACAACACAGACAAACAACAGGGACAAATTATTAGTGCTAAATTAGACAAGTTAAAAAAAATAGTAATCACTATGTTCAAGGAAAACAAAAACTATGAAGGAAGTAAGTCACCTTAGTCATCAATGTCATTTAAAAACATCAAATAATATAAACTTCAATATACCTGTACTGGGACAGCACAAGGACAGCACAAGAAATGGAGACACTTGCTATGAGAGAGGCCTATCACTTTAGGGACAAGAGTGAGGAACAGTATGATCTTTACAAGTGACCATCCTTGAAAAGATGGAGCTACAATTACAGATTTTTAAATGATCTCTTCTTACCTCAGGGGACTCACGGCACCTGTTATCACTTGTCAGAGAGTGACCACTTGAAAAATAAGCACAATCCAAAATGTCCAGGGCTCCATCCTCATTGTCACACTCACTAGGCCCACCAGGATCTTCTGTGTCACTGTTAATCTCCCAGTCAATTACCTGTAATTCATCTAAAAAATATATTTACCCTTATTAATTTTATATCACCTTAATATTTACTTTACAAACATATCCTCAGTGGTTGGTATGCCCATAGTGATTTATACAAATACACTAACAGCAAAAATTATTTGATTCTCTCTCTGGTCACGGATCCTTCCAACTCTTACCCGACCTCAAATATAAGGGAATTACTTTTATTCAATTGTTTTCAAATCCCTGTAGTTTCTTCAGCATGCTTAAGAAAGTAAGATATAAATCATTTCTCCTGTCTTATACATTTGGATGTTTTCTGAAGTAAGATGATGAAATCCCTCTCTATCAAACACAGAAAGCTGCCTCATTCCTCTACATAGTTCAGTAGTTTAGGCTTTATGAACCATGGTTGACTTATACAGTCCATTGTTAAAAACTAGCTTTCAGGACTGAAGAGATGGCTCAGTAGCTAGAAGTCTCTTTTTGCAGAGGACCTAGGTCCCATTCCAGGCATCCACATGGTTCTAAAAGTCTAACTTCTGCTCCAAAAGGATCCAATGCTTTCTCTTGTCTCCCATAGGTACGGTATGCATGTGGTGAACAAACATGTATATACATAAGATAAAAATTAATAAATCCAAAAATTAAATGTTTTAAATTAAAAGAAATAACTTCACCCCAGAATTTTATTCCAGAAATATCTTTCATTAATATGGAGACAAACTAATTTAGTTTCATTTTACGTCATAAATATAATCTCATTATAGCTTCAGAAAATTTTAAGACAGAAAACTTTCTGTCTTAAAATTAAGAAAATTTTAAGACAGAAAACTTTCTGTCTTAAGAAAAGATATTTCTCAGGTCATGAAATAAGAGAATATTTAAAAGGAAATAACACATTTAATTCCAAGCTTCATGTTTTAGGTAAAATATAATCTTGATATCTGTAGTATTTATCATCTATCAAAGGTTTAAAACAATTAAAGGAAGGAATTCGTGGAAGGGAGAACTGAAGGATGAGACACTCCAACAGCTCTGTGCACGGCTTCAGACTCCGACCACCAGCTTTATAAGAAAGTCAACACATGTTACTCTCACAGTTTAAGTATTCCAATTTTTAATTTATTGGCTAGTGTGTGTGTGAGGATGCACACATACATGCATGTACATGTATGTAGAGGCCAGAAGTCATAGTCGGGTATTGTCCTACATGACTTTCAACTGTATTGCTTTGAGGTTCTCTTCCCCAGCAGAATGACTTGACTAACTAGCTGATTTGTAAGCACTGGGAATTTTCCCTCCTCTCCCATGTCAGTGTGTCCAACAGGTGAGGGCGGGCACAAGATACCACACGGCCTGTGATAGGGCAGTGAAAAAGAGAGGCGGGCTGAGAATTTTAGACAGAGAATATGGAGGAAAGAAGATGAAGGAAGAGAAGGACAACCCAGATCTGCAGGACTTTAAATAGCCACAGGTAGCTACGAATATCTTATCAGGGATTGGATAATTATAGGACTATTTGTCTTATCTAGGTGGGCAGTTCATATCACTATCACTTGGCTCTGAGTTTGCTGTGTGGACATTTTGAGGGGTAAGAATTTACTGATGTAATCTAATTGATTTAAAACAAAATATGGCTGCTAGAAATTGAGATCAAGTCACTTGTGCAGCTAACACATTACTGATACAGGCATTTCCCAGCCCCCAGTTTTTGTTTTATGGAACAAGATCTCAATACATAACCAACTCTGGACAGCCTTTTATTCAGTCTCTGCTCCACACTTTTTCTCTGTATTTCCTTTAGACAGAAGCAATTCTGGGTTAAAAAATTGGAGATGAGTGGGTGGCCCCCAACCAGGGGCCACGCCTATTCTATAGGTTCTCCTTCCCCTTTGGGCATTTCAGCTTATCTCATCCCAGTTGGGTCCTGGGAGCCTCTTGCTTTCTTGGCATCTGAAATTTGCTGGTGGCTACCCCCATTTCCCCATCCCCCATTGCTACACAGCTCCATTCAACTTCCAGACCCTCTGCATATCATTCTTCTCTCTTCCCATACTGATCCCACCCCCTTTCTCCCTTACCCTCCTCTCCTCCTCCCAAGTCCCTCCCCCTACCTCTCATGCATATTTTATTCCCCGTTCTAAGGACTGAAACATCCACACTTTGGTCTTCCTTCTTTTTGAGCTTCATGTGGTCTGTAAATTGTATATCGACTTATCAGTGAGTTCTTTTTGTGTGTTCTTTTGTGACTAGGTTACCTCACTCAGGATGATATTTTCTAGTTCTATCCATTTGCCTAAGAATTTCATGAAGTCATTGTTTTTAATATCTGAGTAGTACTGCATTGTGTAAATGTACCACATTTTCTGTATCCATTCCTCTGTTGAAGGACCTGTCCAGCTTCTGGCTATTATAAATAAGGCTGCTATGAACATAGTGGAGAATGTGTCCTTGTTATATGTTGAAACATTTTTCAGGTATATGCCCAGTAGTTTATATATATATATATATATATATATATATATATATATATATATATATATACACACACACAAGCTTGGATTGGGATGCCATAAGTAGGCCAAGATGACTTTGAACTCTCCTAAGTGCTAAAAGGTTAATTCATTTACAAATTGCATTTTAGAATCTAACAAATATCACCTTTATTAAAAGAGGGTAACTGTGTTTTCAAGCAGCAGCTTTATTAAAATATAATTAATATGAAGCACCCAGTTTTGAATATTGAATCTATGTTCTAAATCATGTAATAGCTAAGTATCATATCACAATGAGTTTAAATCAATAGAACTGAATTACTAATGTGAGAACCACAGTATCAAGCAACTACTAAAATGTCAGTGGCAATCACCAGACTGGCATTCAAAGTGGTCGAGGGAATTTAAGCACTTTGCAGAGAAGATGTCTAGGCAAACCAAACCTTGAGGGAGAAACTAACATGAACAACAGAATAAAAGGCAACAAGCTCACTTTGAAAGCAATAGTGCTGGTTCTGAGAAGCCTCCTTGTAAATGGACACATTATACACAGTGTCATCAGAACAGGGACATATTACTAAGTCACACTTCTACTACATACTGGTTCTTCTACTATTCACCCAGTAACAAATTAGCCTGGAGGAAGCATGGCTGTGGCATTACTTAAGAATTAGGAGAACTGCCTTGGCATTAAAGAATGAAAATAAAATTCCAACTAAATCTGAAAAAAATCAAATTTAACTTATTAAGTATAATAAAACCAAAAATACAGAAGGAATAGGCACAGCAGTACGCGTATGTAAGACAGAAAACACAGTAAAGACAGGCAGGTTTATAAGAGGGACAGACACAAGAGAATTTTATGTTCATGGCTAACCTGTACTACTCACACTCTATCTCAAAAAGTAAAAAGCAAAAACAAGATCCCAGCCTGGGAGGGCTGGGAGGGATCGAGCCCAAGACAACCACTAGCCCTGTGCCATCCAGTAAGTGAGCTAGCCTATTAGCCTACGACAACAGTCCAGCTCCATGCAGAACCTAAAAGGCAGACCATGCCCAAGATGACACCTGCCCAGTGACACACTGCATGGGCAGGGCATAGCATACGTGAAACCACTCCTGCGACAACCCCTGGTGCCACTAAGAGGAACAAGTAAGTGGTATAGATATAGAAAAGAGAAGAATGATTTGTGGACAATGTAGAGAGGCCGAACTGGAGACTCAAGCGTAGTCAGGAACAGCCTGATGAGAGTGAGAGCTGGTAAGCCCACCTAAGGCGATGGTGAGGTCCTGGCTTGTGCTGCCACCGAGGTCCATTTCTGGGTCTGTGGCAGAGATCTGTTAGAACCAAAGGCCAGGTATATATTCCTGGTCTGTACTATCACCTGAGACCATGCTGATGTGTGAGGGATGTGAAGAACTGTCCCCACCGCTTGCCTGGGCATCCTGAGAGAGCTGGCCCTGTGGGCATAAGAGTGGAAGAGCTGACCCACCTTTTAGCCAGCTGCAGTATTCAGGAATGTGAGGCCAGCCAAGAGGCTGTGAGTCTGGGAGAGGAGAGAGAGAGAGAGAGAGAGAGAGAGAGAGAGAGAGAGAGAAAGAGAGACAGACAGACAGACAGACAGACAGAGAGAGAGAGAGAGAGACAGAGAGAGAGAGAGACAGAGAGAGAGAGAGAGAGAGACAGAGAGAGAGAGACAGAGAGAGAGAGAGAGAGAGAGAGAGAAAGAGAGAGAGACCCTCTCCTGCCCCTCACCCTTATCACTTGTGGTTCTGGGGTCATAACAGCAAGAGATCTGCCACTGCCCTTCACTTAGACAGCACAGTTGGGTGGTAGGGTTGCAGGTGAGCTGGCCCCAGGTCACTAGAGCAAGAGAACTGTCCCTCACCAGCTGCAACACTTGGGAGAGGTCCCTATACCTCATCTGGGTAGCAAAGTAGAGCTGGCCCTAGTTTTGGGGTTTATGAGTGAACTAGCAATGAAGGCATGAGATCAGGAAAGCCGACCCTGCTACTTGCTGGATTAGGCATTGAATGAGCTAGCCAAAGCAGGGCTAGAGAGATCACCCCAGCCGTGAAAGTGAAAGAGAGGTAGTGGGCTGGCCAGATCATATACCTCTCATGCACAGATTCGGAGCTTTGAGTTGGCCCACCCCAACACCTACCCCATCAATGAACTGCTATACTATATCCTACAGGATCTCAACAACACAGAGCAACATGATATCCGAGAGGAGTCCCAGTGCAGTTCCAGATAGTGCTGCAGAAGCCAAAGGCCTCAAGAACTAAATCAATGAGTCACTGCAATAAACACTGCAACAAAGAATTGTAGACAACAGGGTGTACACTGTGACACACGACAGCTTCCACAATGACATGGCGTTTTTTGTTTTTGTTTTTTTTTTTTTTTGTTTTTTTTTAGTGTGGGAGTTCAAAATGGTGAAGGGAGAGTGAGAGGAAACAGAAAATTGGTGGAATTGGGTCATGATGTAAAATTCCCAAATAAACAATAAAACATTTTTTAAAAAAAGCAAAATCAAGAGACAAGAAGTCACTGTAATATCTATTTATTAAAACTGTCATAAGACGGGGACGCAGGCCTGGTGAGACTGTGCTGTGAGTACCCTGGGCACAGAAAGGTATGGGCTGAGCATGCAGAAAGCATCCCCCCACCCCCACCCAAGCAGGAACTCTTCTAAAGTGACTCAGTTAGCACCAGGAGGGCCAGCGCGTGCAGACTAAACACTCAGGCCATCTGACTCCAGGAACAGCTGAGATCCAGGGACATAGACCAGGTACTCGTGAGAGAGGGGAACCAATCACTGACAACAAGACCGCATATAATCACAGACAACAAGATGGCAATAGGAAAGCGAAAGTACTTACCCAATGGAAACCAAAACAACCTGGCAACACCAGAACCCAGCTCTCACGTCACAGCAAATAGCGGAATGCCAAACACTCCAAAAAAAAAAAAAAAGACTCAGACCTGAAATCACAAAAGATGATAGAGATCCTTAACCAAGAACGGGAGGAAAGCATAAAGAAATAGAAGCTTTTAAGGAGGAAACAAGAAAAACACTCAAAGAAATCAAAGAACTAGAGGAAAACAGAACCAAAGAGATAAAGGAATGAAAGAAGGAATATAAAATGGAAATGGGAACAATAAACAAAACACTAAAAGAGACAACCCTCGAAGAATAAAACCTAAAAAAGAAATCAGGAGTCACAGACGCAAACATCTCCAACAGACTACAAGAGATGGAAGAGAGAAACTCGGGGGCCGAAGACAATATGGAAATCATAGACAAAACAGTCAGAGAAGATGCAAAAGCCAAAAAGCTCCTAAACCAAAATATCCAGGAGATCCAGGACACAATGAGAAGACCGAACCTAAGGATAATAGGATTAGAAGGCAAAGAATATCAACTAAGAGGCAGAGTAAATATCTTCAACAAAATCATAGAAGAAAACTTCCCTACCCTTAAGAAGGAGATAACCATGAGAATAAAAGAAGCCTACAGAACTCCAAATAGAGTGGACCAGAAATGAAATTCTTCACCACACATAATAATCAGAATGCCAAGTGCCCAAAGCAAAGAAAGTATACTAAAAGCAGTAAGCGGAAAAAAGGTCATGTAACAAACATATAAAGGCAGACCAATCAGAATCACACCTGACTTTTCAACAGAGACTATAAAAGCTAGAAGATCCTGGACAGACATCATGCACACCCTAAGAGAACACAAGTTTCAGCCCAAGCTGCTATACCCAGCAAAACTATCAATCACCATAGATGGAGAGACCAAGATATTCCAGGATAAAACTAATTTACACAATAACTGACAAAAAACCCAGCACTACAACGAATTAGAGGTGGAAAACCCACTACACCGAGGGAGACTACAGCCTAGTAAAAACAAGAAAATACCTAAGCAAGAAAACCAAAAGAAGAAAGATACACAGGCACAATTCTACCTCTAAAAGCAAAAATAGCAGGAAACAGCAACCACTATTCCTTAATATCTGTTAACATAAATGGAGTCAATTCCCCCAATTAAAAGATATAGGCTATGAGACTGGATACATAAACAAAATCCAGCCTTTTGCTGCATACAGGAAATTAATCTCAGAGACAAAGACAGACACTATCTCAGACTAAAAGGGTGGGAAAAAAAAAACCTTCCAAGCAAACGGCCCCAAGAAGAAAGCTGGAGTGACCATTCTAATATCAAATAAAGTAAATTTCCAACCAATAGTTATCAAAAAAGATAAGGAAGGACACTTTTTACTCATTACAGGGGAAATTTGTCAGGAGGAACTCTCAATCCTTAACATATATGCTCAAAACACAAGAGCACCCATATTCATAAAAAAGACCCTACTAAAGCTCAAAAGATACATCGCACTGCACACAATAATAGTGGGAGACCTCAGTACCCCACTCTCATCAATGGACAGATCATGGAAACAGAAACTGAACAAGGATGCAGTAAAACCAGCAGAGGTTCTGAACCATTTGGAATTAATAGACATCTACAGAACATTTCATCCTAAAACAAAAGAATACATCTTCTTCTCAGCACCTCACAGCACCTTTTCCAAAATTGACCATATAATCACACAAAAAGCCTCAATAGATATAAGAAGATTGAAATACTCCCATGCATCCTTTCAGATCACCATGGTCTAAGCCTGGTCTTTAATAACAACAAAGACAACAAAAAGTTCATATACACATGGAAACTAAACGATGCTCTATTAAACAATAGCATAGTCAAACAAGAAATAAAGAAAGAAAATGAGGATTTTCTAGAATTTAATGAAAATAAAAACACAAAATATCCAAACCTATGGGATATAATTAATGCAGCACTGAGAGGAAAACCCATAGCTCTGAGTGCTTCCAAAAAGAAACTGAAAAGAGCATACACTAGCAACTTGACAGCACAGTTGAAAGCTCTAGAACAAAAAAAAAAGCATATACACCCAAGAAGAGTAGAGGGCAAGAAATAATCAAACTCAGAGCAGAAAGTGACCAAATAGAAACAAAAAGAACCATTCAAAGAATCAACAAAACCAAGATCTGGTTCTTTGAGAAAATTAACAAGATTGATAAACCCTTAGCCAGACTAACTAGAGGGCAAAGAGAGAGTATTCAAATTAACAAAATCAGAAACGAATGTGAAGACATAACATCAGAAACTGAGGAAATTGAAGAAATCATAAGATCCTACTACAAAAGCCTATACTCAAATAAAGCTGGAAAATCTGGAAGAAATGAATTCCTAGATAGATGCCAGAACTAAAGTTAAACCAGGACCAGGTAAACAATCTAAATAATCCCATAACAACTAAAGAAATAGAAGCAGTCATCAAAAGCCTCCCAACCAAAAAAAGCCCAGGTCCAGACAGGTTCAGTGCAGAATTCTATCAAACATTTACTGACAATCTAGTACCAATACTCTCCAAACTATTCCACAAAATAGAGTCACATGGAACACTACTAAACTCATTTTTCCAGGCCACAATAACCCTCATTCCTAAACCACACAAAGACCCTACAAGGAAAGAGAACTTCAGACCAATCTCACTTATGAACATTGATGCAAAAATACTCAACAAAATCCTTGCAAACCGAATCCAAGAACACATCAAAACGATCATTCATCATGACCAAGTAGGCTTCATCCCTGGGATGTAGGGATGGTTTAACATAAGGAAATCCATCAATGTAATCCACCATATAAACAAACTTAAAGACCAAAATCACATGGTCATCTCACTAGATGCTGAGAAAGCATTTGACAAAATTCAACACCCCTTCATGTTAAATGTCCTGGAAAGAACAGGAATCCAAAGCCCATACTTTAACATAATAAAAGCAATATACAGCAAACCAATAGCCAACATCAAACTTAACAGTGGGAAATTTGAAGCAATCCCACTAAAATCAGGGACTCGACAAGGCTGCCCACTCTCCCCCTACCTATTCAACATAGTACTGGAAGTCCGGGCTGGAGCAATTAGACAGCAAAAGGAGATCAAGGGGATACAAATTGGAAAAGAAGTAAAAACATCACTGTTTGCAGATGACATGATAGTGTACTTAAGTGACCCCAAAAATTTCACCAAAAAACTTCTACAGCTGATAAAAAAGTTCAGCAAAGTGGCCGGATACAAAATTAACTCAAACAAATGAGTAGCCTTCCTATACTCAAAGGACAAACATGTGGAGGGAACAGATATCCTTCGCGATTGTCACAAACAATATGAAATACCTTGTTGTGACTCTAAGTAAGGAAGTGAAAAACCTATATGACAAGAACTTCAACTCTCTAAAGAAGGAAATTGAGGAAGATCTCAGAAAATGGAAAGATCTCCCATGCTCATGGATTGGAAGGATCAACATTGTAAAAATGGCCATCTTACCAAAAGCAATCTACAGATTCAATGCAATCCCCATCAAATTTCCAAACCAGTTCTTCACTGAGTTTAAAAGAGCAATGTGCAATTTTATCTGGAGTAACAAAAGACCTAGAATAGCAAAATCCATTCTCAACAACAAGAAAACATCTGTGAGAATCACTATCCCTGCCTTCAAGCTATATTACAAGGCAATTGTGCTGAAAACTGTATGGTACTGGTACAGAAATAGGCATGTGGATCAATGGAATAGAATAGAAGATCCAGAAATGAGCCCTCACACATATGGTCACCTGATTTTTGACAAAGGAGCTGTAAACATTCAATGGAAAAAGGACTGTCTCTTCAACAAATAGTGTTGGACCAATTGGCACTCAGCATGCAGAAGAATGAAAATAGACCCTTTCTTATCTCCTTGTACAAAGCTCAAGTGTAAGTGGATCAAAGATCTCCACATTAAACCAGATACACTGAAACTATTAGATGAGAAAGTAGGGAAAACCTTAGAACTCATAGGCACAGGAGAAAATTTCCTGAACAAAACACCAATGATTAGTGTTCTAAGGTCAAATATGGACAAATCGGACTTAATGAGATTGCAAAGTTTCTGTAAGGCTAAGAACACTGTCAAGAAAACAAAATGGCAGCCAACAGATTGGGAAAAGATCTTTACCAACCCCACATCTGATAGAGGCCTAATATCCGAGATATACAAAGAACTCAAGAAGTTAGACACCAGAAAATCAAACAACACTATTAAAAAATGGGGTACAGAGCTAAACAAAAAGTTCTTAGTTGAGGAACACCGAATGGCTGAGAAACATCTAAGAAAGTGCTCCACATCCTTAGCCATCAGGGAAATGCAAATCAAAACAACCCTGAGATTCCATGTCAGACCAGTCAGAATGGCTAAGATGACAAAATTCAGATGACAGCAGATGGTGGCGAGGATGTGGAGAAAGAGGAACACTTCTTCACTCTTGGTGGGGTTGTAAACTGGTACAACCACTCTGGAAATCAGTCTGGCAGTTCCTCAGAAAATTGGACATAGTAATACCTGAAGATCAAGCTATTCCACTTCTGGGCATTTACCCCAGAAACACTCAAATATACAACAAAGATACATGCACCACAATGTTCATAGCAGCTCTATTTATAATAGCCAGAAGCTGGAAAGAACCCAGATGTCCTTCAGTAGATGAATGGATACAAAAATTGTGGTACATTTACACAATGGAGTACTACTCAGCTATCAGAAACAATGACTTTATGACATTCTTAAGAAAATGGATGCATCTAGAGAATACCATCCTGAGTGAGATAACCCAGTCACAAAAGAACAGATATAATATGCAGTCACTGATATTGGGATGCTAACCCCAGAAAGCTCTGAACACCCCAGAAACAACTCACAGACTGTATGAGGTTCAAGAAAAACAAAGGCGGAAAAAAAAAAGAAAAGTAAAATCATTATGCTCAATCTTTACACACCAAGAAAACTTTGACTATTTCCAGGTCACATCATGTTTTATATGTACTTTATGCTCATTGTAACTTGTACGATCTTAATGCACATTATCAAACCTTTAAAAAAATCAAGTATTGACAAAAATGTATTCATATACTGTTATGTAAAAATGCTTTTAAAATTTGTACATTTATCTTTGTTTTTTAAAATAAAGTTGTTCAATTAAAAAATTGTTGTAAGAAATATGCAAGAAAATGTTTCTAAAGTGCTATATATAAACTCATAATTCACAATAAATAAACTTATAATAAATACATAAAACTAATATCGCACCCAATATTTAACAGAAAACGGACTTCCTCCAAAACCAGAAATTTACCTTCAATATCTTCTGGACTTTCCACAGTCCTGTCACAAAGCCTGTAGGCTCTAGGGCCAATCCGACCATGTTTCTGTAACTGAGGGAGTGTGTGATCGTCATCTGAAAAGTTGCCTTCACTGGAGCTACAGGTTATATCTGTGAGTTCACTAGAATCCTTTCTGGTAGATCCTGTTTCAGAAAAAGAAAAGACAATTTCATCTGGTAACTGTTATTCATCAGAATGAGATTTTATGCATATTTCCTTTTGTTTTGGGGTTTGGTTTAGGAGTTTTTTTTGTTTTTTTTTTTTTTGTTTTTGTTTTTGTTTTTTTTTTTTTTTGTTTTTTTTTGAGGCAGAATTTCTTTGTAGAGCTTTGGTCACCAAACCTCTAAAGCCAATGAAAACAATATGGTGTTAGATCTTCCTACACAGTATTCTATGAACAGTCCACTGATTCTCTGAATTTAAGCCAAAGATAAAAGCTAGAGTACAAATAAGTTATAAACCACCAAACGAAGGAGCCAAACAGCCGTGAACAGACACTAAATACCATTTGAAGAAATATATTCCTTACACTGACCTACTTAAAAAATGTGGTTCAGTTTTCTGTTTTGGTTTTTGTTTATTTGCTTAATTTTTATTTTGGAGTTTTTTTGTTATTGGTTTTTGAAATTTTATCTTGAAATTCTTACTAATAGGCTACTGTAATCTAATTGTAGAAACTACCAATTCTAGGAAGTGCTTTACATACCTCCCGTTGACCTCTATTCATAAGCCTTTTATATCTTTATCTTGGCTTAGCTATCACCATGGTATTTACAAAGTACATTGGTAAAAACTTTGAGCCTTTCAGAGTATATTGTGTATCATTTATAGAATAAAAAACAGTATTTTGAGTCAAGTATGGTCTAGCCTAAAGAGATTATCTCAAAAGAACACCTTGTAATTAAATGCAAGTAGCAACTTATTTAATATTTAGTTTTTTTCCCAAAGCTGAATATGCTGCGACTACAAAAAATGTACATAAACCATATTTATTTAAAGAAGCATACCTTTTTTCTATATATTATATTTAAAAAATTAAACAAACTGATATAAGAGCATTGGCACAAATAGAAATATATAATTCTGGACTACTATCAAAAGGTATTATAAAAAAGATGTCTACCAGTTTATTCTACAAGGCAGAGTTTTATAAATTTTAAACAAACATTTTTGCGTATTTTATTTTTCACTCACACAGAAAAAAAATCACAGGCTATGGAAGTAGCTCAACGTTTAGACAGTTTGTCTAAATGCAGAAAACCCCGAGTTGAAATCCTCAAAATCCTCTATCGATGCATAATAGTGCTGCATGCTATCGTAGCACTCAAGAGACAGAGGCAAGAGCTCGGTCAGCCTCAGCTACACATTCAGCATCAGCCTGAGTTACATAAGACCCTGTCTCAAAGACTGGGAAAGAAACTGAAAAGGAAAAGAAAATGATAATATGGCTTAGAAGGTTTAGTCTCTGGATCTCAGGAAGTTACCACTCTACAGCATTCCAGGCAAGCCCACACACAGCTCTTTAAAGTGTGGGCATCAGGAACTTTATCTATCTTCCTGGCTCACCTGATACAATAACCAAGAAAACCCTCAATCATACACCCATTTCCCAAATGCAGGATCTGAGATGTAAGCATTGGGCTTATTTTCCCAAGACCAGTGAAGACAGAAGGATCTCTGAAATCACAAGACTTTACTCTTCTACTCCACCCAAGGGACATGGGATGAAGAGGGAAGCAGTCAGTGGTCACTCTGCTCTATTACAACTCTCACTAAGTTTACTCGTAGCCTTATACATGTATAAAAATCCCTAGCTTTGGGCTTAAAAAAATGGCTCAGCAGTTAAGAGCACTGACTGCTCTTCCAGAAGTCCTGAGTTCAATTCCCAGCAACGACATGGTGGCTCACAACCATGTGTAATGGGACCTCATGCCCTCTTCTGACATGCAGGTGTACATGCAGATTGAGCACTCATACATAAAATAAATAAATCTTAGAAAAAAATTCCCTAACTTCATCATGCCATCTTTAGTGAAGATAGTCCTATGTGACAGGTTCTAGCCCAGGTTCTGAAAAAGGTCTATCTCCCCAAAGAAGTCAAAGTTCATTGGCTAAAGACCCTCAGCACCAACAGTAACCTCAAGAATTTATTCTAAACTACCGAGCTGCCACCTTTCACCCACAAGAACCAATCCCATATTAATATTACAGAGCTCAAAATAGCTAGATTCTCTGGAGATGTTGTTACAAAGATTACATCAATCCCTAACTTTGTGAATAGAATTTCTTTGTTTTTCTAGTCCATAACTAATTCACTGAGCAAAACTGAGTTTGTAGCAGTCATTCCTATAGTATAAATCATATTTATTTTCAATATAAAAATGTTTTGTGGTACTAGAACTTAATGCAGAGCATTTGTTTATTTATTTATTCATTATTTGCCTGATGTTCTAAACCTGAGCTCTCCTACTAGACCAGTGGTTCTCAACCTTGCTAATGCTATGGCCCTAGAAAACAGTGCCTCCTGTGGTGGCCCCTAAATATAAATTTATTTTTGTTGCTACTTTGCAACTGTGATTTTGCTAGCTACGAGTTGTAAAGGAAATATCTGTCTTTTCCAGTGGTCTTACCAGTGGTGCAGAGGGGTCACGTCCTACAGGCTGAGAAATACTGAATTAGACTCTATGATTAAAATAAACCCAGGAAGAAGCAATGAATGGTGGCACAGACATTGTGGGAGTGAATAATCAGTGACCAGCTTGAGACCCAGGCCACAAGAGGGAACCCACTGCCTCAAGGGCCAGGAACCAGGGGCCAGATAGCCCAGAGACAAAAGTTTTGTACATCGGTCATCAGAGAGGCTCCAGCTAGCAACTAATGGAAACCAGATGCAGAGACCCACAGTCAAACATTGAGTGGAGCCCAGTAAATCCTGAAGGTGAGAAAGAAGGATTATAGGAGCCGGAGAGGTCAAAGATGCCATTAGAAAATCCACAGAATCAACTAACGTGAGTTCACAGGGGCACATAGAGCCTGAACTGACAATTAGGGAGCCTGCATGGGTCTAACCTAAGCTATCTACATATAGGCTATGGTGTGTAGCTTGGTCTTCTTGTAGGACTCCTAACAGTGAAAGCAGGGCTGTCTCTGCCTCTGTTGCCTGCTCTGAGGACCCTTTTCTTCCTACTGGATGGCCTCTCCCAGCCTTAATGAGGGAAGGTGGGTAGTATTATTGCAACTTAACACACAATGTTTGGTTATATCCCTGGGAGGCCTGCCCTTTTCTGAAGAAAAACAGAGAAGGAGTAGACAGGGTTTGGGAGGAAAGACAGGAAGGGGAGAAGAAAGGCAAACTGTTGTCAGGATATCATATACGAGAGGCTAAATTAAGAATTATTTTTTTAAAGTAATAAACCCAGTAAGAGTACCCTAAATATAAAAAATCACTAGCAAGACTGGGAATAACTGAGTAGATTGTGGTGGAGATGAATCAAAACTACCTTTTACATCCGTTGTTCTTTACACTGAGCATGCAAACTATCCAAACTATGACATTTTTAAGAGTTTTGAAAAAAAATACTGAAAAATAGCCTTAAGCGCATCATCAATAAACCAACATGTTAGATTTTGGGAATTTAGTTAGGTGGTAGAATGCTTGTGAACAAGTCTAAAGACCTCAAAGTTTTGGTCTCTAAAATGAGAGGTTTCAAAAAAAAAATTGTTACCTGTCTTTGGTCTTGGAGATAATTCCAGGTGCTTTTCAGTAATACCTGTCTTTTCACTTGCTAAACACTGCAGGGAAAATAATAATAAAAATAATTTACCTTACATGACTCCTAAGGAAAAGGCTAAACATCACCAATACGATTTGTAAAATATTCAACATTACATCATACTCTCCTTGACATAGCCCTCTGAATGTTTTTTAATATTCACCAAATAAGTATTCCAAAAACATGTAGGCCTTAGATACATGCAAATTTGTTTTCATATTTTTCAGGACTCTAAGCTAAACCGTTGAAACATTTCACATTATAGTCAATGTTAATGACTTTTCATATATATGACTGCTACTCATCACTACCTTCAACCATACTATATTTAGTTTATGACAGCATTCCTTTATATTATACAACATATATAAAAATTGACCAGAACTGGGCTGACAAGAGATTCCGAATATACACACATTTCATAAGTGCACCCTTTATAAAGAGCCGTATGCTCAATAATTTCATACCTGACAGCATTCGTTTTTTTTTTTTAATTTTTAAAGAAACTTTTGTTTATTTTTTAATATGTGCGGTATAGGAAACAAAACACAAGAAGGCAAGAACAAAGTCACCCAGGAACAAGCAGCTCAGTTAGACGTTGTGTTCTAGGTCCTGCAAGTGTACACACACTTAGGTAGTTGAGAGTATGTAGTATGTGCCACGCTTTCCCCACATGTGAATATTCACCAACTAAAAACCCCACTCTACACGAGAATTCCGATAACCAAGAATACACCATGCCATCTCAATTTTTCAGAAAACATTGTAATCCCATCTTCCTTGGCAGCAGAAATTCCATAGAAGACAAAACTGGCAGCAGGCCTCTTAGACGTGCTGGCTAAGTTACAACTAAATTCTGCACTCGCTCAGGGCTCAGCTCACAAGGAAACAGACTGCACTGAGTACAGCGTTCCTAAGCTCACCATCAGCTCCATACGCTACCATTTATAGAAGAAGGTGTGTTCCCCATCAAGGAATGTATTCCTATGGCACAGCTGGGAGATGTGCCTAAGGATGTCAGTCTCCTGGCAGCTGCAGACATGGCCCTGGACTTTCTCACGCTGTCCAGACATGGCATAACAAGTTTCATGTTCAAGAGGAACCTTCTTGTCAATTCTACCACATCCACTAGCTGTACTTTTAACCCTTCCCTTCCTTTAGGACATGACATTCAGATGATGAGGACTGAACTCACCTGACAGCATTCTTAGTATGCAAAGGTTCAACAAAGACTAAGGAAGGAAACACTAACTTGATAAAATGATTCAAGGAATTTAAAGCATGGAAAAGAAAAGTAGTGCTTTAAAATAAGAGAATTCCGAAGAAACTACCTACAAATAGGCAACTCAGACCTTCTGCATTCGTTGACAAACAATTTATATTCTCTTACCATGGTCTCAGAGGTGTCCTGAAATCCATCTCCACACTTGAGCCATGCTTTAGAGAGAGACTCAGCTGCTTCAACTGTCTTGACATCTGCCCTTCTCAATGGCTGTGACCTCTCTTCTAGAAAGGACGGGTGTTCTGTATGCCAACTTCTTTTCCTCTGCAGAAGTGATTTTTAAAGAAAAAGAAAACCAACCTTGTTATAATAAATACAATTAGCAATTTAGAGCCCAGAAGTGGTTGCAGTAAAAGCATAGTGTATGAATGTGTTGGAACCATCACATGGATATAGATAGCAACTAGACAGAAAAAGCAATCATCTCATTAGATGCCTAAAAAGCATTTGACAAAATACAACACCCCTTCATGTTAAAAGTATTAGAGAAGTCAGAAATTCAAGGCCCATAGCTGAACATAATAAAAGCAAAATACAGCAAACCAACAGCCAATATCAAATTAAATAGAGAGGGCAGAGTGGAGCCTGGCCCATCTGCCACCCGGAACAGCAGCTCATAAAGGCTGAACAACTGTGACCTGGAACAGAACTTAGGAACTTCTGTTTCCACCCGGAGGTGACTTCAGGACACAGAGTGGAGCCTGGCCCATCTGCCACCCGGTACGGTGGCTCGTAGAGGCTGAGCAACTGGTGGGTGGGAGACCTGGGCTGCCAGGGAGCAGAGAGATCTCTGCGGAATGCACACGGAAAGTGTACCCCCCGCCTTGCCCTGCCCCGCCCTGTCTGATCCAGTAACCATGAATAAAACTTTGGGACTTCTGTTCCCACCCAGCATCAGAGCCAGCAGTCTCCAGGCAGGTGCCAGTCAGGCAAGAGGGCACAAAGAGAATCGATAATGAAGAATAGAACATAAGTTCTACTTTCTGCCTGCCTGAAACCAGGCAGGTGTCTGCCCTGGCCATGCTCTTGCTGACTGACTCCTGCTCGCTGCCTCAGCAGCAGCTCCAGAACATGGTGTCATCTTACTCCAAAATTGCTATTATCTGTGACCATCTCTCTGAGGTAATATGCAAAGGGATCACATATGAGTAGGGAACACATATGTACATGCACACGCATGCACTCAAGCAAATGTGAATCCCTGTTCTGGTGGTACTCAATTAGCAGGGTTGCTGGACTAATTAATGAGCCACAGAGCTTGCTTGCAGACTAGGTGTAAAGTGGGTGAGGAACGCTGCTGGTGTTCATCCCAGGCGCACATGTGCATTCACACAAATAAATGTGCACATGCACGCAGGCTGAGTACCTCTCTTCCAAAACCAGAGATCTGAAAATACAGAATTTCAGATCCAGGCTTTCTCCTGCCCTATACCTTCACTCAAGACATGGAGATGAGGCCCTCCAAGAATCATCAGCCAGTGAGAGACCTACACACTGGCCTAGCCCTTCTGAGATTCATTCTACCCCAGGAGAACACTGCAGGTGTTATCATGACAACACAGATACTCAAGACTCCAGTCAGATGCAGCAGCCTCCTGCTGGGGCAGGAGAAGACTCAGCATCAGTGTGTTTGAACCAAAACATATGTGAACACATGAGGGTGCTGTGCCTATGCCTTCAAGGCATCTAAATGGACCAGGAACTTTTGGGAATCTGCCTGTAGGGTCATTTGGGAATCCCTTCCCTCAGGTGTGGTCTCCTTAGAATCTGCTCCAGGAAATTTTGACCCCCAACACTCTTCTTGGAGTACAGTTCAGGCAGAGACTGAACACAGAACATTCTGATTATAATGAACTTGACAGATAATCTGGAACCTGAAGGCCCTGTTATCTACTGATAAAAATATCACTCAGGAAATTCGAGAAGTGAACTCCATGGAAGTGAGGCCTTTTGCAGCATTCTGGGTAGGACTGAAAAATGTCCCATGACAGATTTGCCTGTGATCCAAACCAAATGCCTGCTGTCAGTGCCCATACCTTAGGAGCTACCTGGGTTATCCAGGGGATGATCCTAAAGAACAAACAAAATAGGGGTCCCAAAAACAAGAGGGGCAGTGAAGAGGTACAGGGGATGTAGACCATGGAGACTGACATATGCTGAGGCTACACTCACCAGACTCATCACCCTGTCCAAGCATGGGTGGGGCAGAGGCACCTGTTAAAGCCCCAATTGTGTCGTCCAGGATCAGACTGTGGCAGCACAACATATTCTTCTCCTCAACCACTCACAGGGTCTCTAGGAGTAAAGGACTTCTTTACCTTTTTAGTTTGCTTGTTATACTGCAGGTACCGGGACTCAACCACTCTTCCTCCTGCAATACACACAGTGGTTTCCCATAGAACACGAATCCTGCACCAGGAAGACCTGGAGTGTGACCAGGATCCTACAATGAAGAGAGGTCCAGCCCCTTATACTCAGTGATAGGACAGTGTTCAGCCTTCTCTTCCCTGCAGACTGGCTCTTTCAGCCTTCCAGATATGCACAGGGCACCTACTGCATGTGGTAGTACACTTCACAGGACACTTAGTGTTTATATGACATTAATAGAATGCTTCTTGTATGCAGCTTTTTGGACTAGGAACAAGCATCAAGTAATAAGTAGGATGAAATACAGAAATATTCTATAAAGTTTATGCCAGGGAACAGAGGGATAAGCCTGATATCAGTTTCATGTATAAGACCAAGATGATGTTCTGACCTCAGTCTTCTGTACCAAGGCAGCCACATCCCACTTCAAGTAAATAAGTGTAATTTTTTTTAAAAATGTGAAGGAGAAATGGCTTATTGGTTGTGTGCTTGTTGCTACTGCAGAGGAACTGATTTTAGTTCCCAGCACCCACATGGAGGCTCAAAACTGTCTGTAGTATCAGTTCTAGGGCCTATCTAAGGCCCACCCGCATCTGTGCCACCAGTTCTAGGGGATCAATGACCTCTCCAGCCCCAGATCTGCTACATGTGTGTGCATTGGCATCTCTCATGTACCATGAAACAAACCTAAGCAACAAAATATCCCACATCTTCTAGGATCTGCCCCTCTCTGAGGGAGTCTGTGCTTCAACTCTTCAACAAGGTTTGGCCTTGTTTTTCCTACCTTCTTATTCATTATATCAACAGGGGAAAAGAAAAAGATCCATTCCTGGAACCCTACAGGATAATGCCATGATGTCACTGCTGTCTTTGTAGGGGTTTGGGGATCACTCCCAAGATCCAGCCAAGGCATCTAGAGCACAGTAGATGGATGTAAAGTGCCAAGTGAATTTACCCAGAGCTTGCATACAGCAAAATGCTTGGAAAACACAGGTCACATGCAGGATTCTGACCCTCTGGAGCCTGCACCTAAGATAAATAGGAACACTGGCCTGAGTGTCCAGATCAGATCTCAGAGACTGTTAACCACAGAACACTCTAGATCTCCCCTCTCAGCTGTAATTTGTTCCTCTGCACCTCAGCCACCAAAGCTTCTCAATAAATGAAGCTACCAGGTTAAAAACAAAAATGGAAGGCAGGAAGAGCCTTCAGCATCCCAGAAACAGGGAAGCCAGTCCACATGGCTCCAGTTCATGCACAGTCAGTCACTGTGTGAGCCATGGCTGCCTCTTCCTTTCAGAAGTAAGGATGTTTATGCTCACAAACTTTCCTCTCCCGATTCCTGCCCTTACCATGGGTGGAACCCTCATGAAACTCAATCAGATGCAGACCTCCTCAGACACTTTGGCTCTATTTTGTGGTTGCTGTGCTGGGGCCTCCAGCCTGGACCAATATAGGACCAACAAGAGCCAATTCTGCCTGGAATCACCCATTCCACATCGTGGGCCCCACTTTCTCCATAGGTGTATTCCACAACTTTCCAGTCCTCCATCATCCTAATTCTCCTAGCCTTTCTAGGCCCTGCCCTTTAGTCTCTGATGGAGACTGCCCCAAGAATGACAGAATCCTCTCCCCTGAGATACTCTCCTACCCCTTGCTGCTGACCCCCTGGAAGTCCCCTGGGCTCAGGGAACTCTGTCCTTGGGCTTACTCAGCTCTATAGACACAGCCTGCTGCTCCCCTTTCCCTGAACCCTACTTCCTAGCTTTTCTTCAAACACCAAGATCTCTACATGGGTTGCCTTTTCTTCTTTTCTCCCTGTATGTCCTGAAGTTTCTCTACTGTGCTCTCTAATCAGTGCAGGACCCCACCAAGACACTGCTCAGGATAACAGCAGCCTCTGGGCACCCGGAGTCCTATTCCATATTACTTACCAGCAGTTGCCCTGTCAGAGCAATCTGGAACTCACTGGGTTTCTGGTGTGTTATGTGGCCTTACATGCAGGGCTGAGCATGTCTGAATGCTCGGCTTGTGGCTGCAACTGGACATGCAGGTAAAGCCTGAATGTATTGGCCTCACATTCCTGGTCTCAGGAGGTTCTCCTGACTAAGTTTCCCATGTGCTGGGATTCCAGGTATGTGCTAGGAAACTAGCATGTCATCTAGGAAACTTCAGGTCGGATGAAATACAGGGATCTTGGGTCCTGTTTCCTTCAAACAGTGGGCACACCCACTAAGCATTCTGCCATCTTGGACAAACAGTCTATGTGTTTCACATAAGCACCGTGAGACCTCCGCACCAGTTCCTGTTCTCCTTTAGACCCTGTCTGCAGCCATCTAACAGTGGAATTCTCCATGAAGACTGTGTCACCATGACAACATGGCTAAATTAACAGAACCAGGCAGCATTCAGACACAGAGGTTATAAAGAAGACTAGCATGCTGGGGTCACTAAGTGGTAGGTGCTACTTAGACATGGTGAGGGTTCAAGTTCCATCCCTGCCATCTTAATAAACAAAACAAGAACTTCTGGGAATGTAGCTCAGTAATTAGGAACTTGCTTAGCATATTTGAGGTCCCGAACTCCATTTCTAGGACTAAACCCCCATCCGCTACCCTAATTCAGCCAGGTCCTGGGATCACTATCAACCCTGAAGGCTTGAGTTTGATCCTCAGGCCCTCTATGGTACAAGAAGAGAAAGCACTCCAGTGGTTGGACACTCCAGTGGATGCCATTCGAGCCCCTGCCCAGATTATAATTAAAGAAAGCAAAGGGTTGAGGAATACTAGATGCCCTTGCAGGATACCTGAATTTGCTTCCCAGTGCCCACTCTGGGTAGCTAAGGTGGTTTCAGGGTAGAACTGGTTATATGGCCCTGTGCCACAGTTACCAGTGGCACATCATTCAAAGGAATGCAGGTTCTGAAGAGGAAGGCAGGCCTGGCCTCCAGACCTCCACTCTCAGGGCCTGTCGCCATGGCAACAGAGAATCCAACTCTCCAGAAAACGACTGCAGTCCAATGACACCTCAGTAATGGAAAGTGCCAATCCCAAAAGGCATGGCACTTAGGAGAGAAAGCTTCAGACATGTATTGCTGGCCTGCCCCAGCCACAATACCCCTAATAATTCAACCCTTTCACAGACTAGATGGTAATACTCTGAGGCAGGAGGTTCAGGTGTTTCCTTACCTACTTGGGCTCTATGAGACTTTCTTAGAAATCATAGCCAGCAAAATTCAGCATGTAAAAACCTTGTGGCCAAGCTCAATGACACAGCTCCATGTCGGGTACCCTACATAGAAGGATTACCGGACTCCCACGGTTTGTCTTCTATCTCCTACCCTCATGCTATGGCACTGCCCACCCCTCTGGTGAGATGAATATGCATGGAATAACAAAATTAAACAGAGATAATTAAAAATACAAAACAGACAGAGAGTTCCTCAAAGGTCCCTGGTAGTCCTCACCTGGCACTTTCCTGCCCTTGGTCTTGGGGATTGCACCTGCACCAGCAGCTGCAGGCTTCCTGCAGGAGAAAAGAGAGAGAAGTACTGTTCATCAGCTAGAGAGCTGTGTAAAGACCACAGCCCCCTACCTCCTTCTGACTGTGGGAGCTGGGCCCTAGGTGAGAGCTGCTCTCAGGACAGGCTCCACAGAATGAATCCCACCTTTCTCACACCTTCATGGAAGTCAGAACACTGGCTATGGTCTTCCCTCACTCTTCAGATGCCTGTGCCACTCAGAGACCCTTAGGACAGAGAGGGACCAGAGCTTACACTCAGGACAAGTTCCCTTTCTTTTGAGGCTGGTGTACTAGCATCCAGACAGGTGTGGGGACTTAGGAATGGGACAGAGGACTTGACAAGGTCACATGTAGCACAGGTCTAGGTGGATGATGGATAGAGACCTGAAACATTCTGGTTTGTTCTTTTAGCTCTAGTAGTAGGGATGAGTTTGCAGGGTTGGGGTAGGGGACTAGGAAATAGCCTTCTCTGCAAAGGGTCAGCTTTCTTTCACTCTGACCAGCATCTATTCAACTTTGCCATTCTAGTTTCAAGGCTGACACAACTGTTGAACCTTGTGGCAACAAGACTTTACTGACTTAGCCATATTTTGTATCACACAATGTTCATGTGTCAAAGAACACTTTAAAAAAAAAGATGAAAAAAGATTATTTGAGTATACTGTTCCTGTTTTCAGACACACCAGAAGAGGGCATCAGATCAGATTAGAGATGGTTATGACCCACCATGTGGTTACTGGAAATTGAACTCAAGACATCTGGAAAAGCAATTGGTATTCTAAACCACTGAGCCATCATGCATCCTTTAGAAGGCAGAGGCAGGAATTTGTCTGCAAATTCAAAACCAGCCTGGTCTACAGAGCTAGTCCCAGGTCAGCTACACAAAAGAAACAGCGTCTCCAGTAAAAAAGAAAGAATAAATGAGAAAAAATTTACTTTATGTATACAAACAGATACCTGCATGTATTTTTGTGCACCAGCATATTAACTAAAAGGGCAATTGTTGCCACAGCTCCTATACTAGACTCTGCACTACCCACTGTCCCTTGTATCTCTTCCTCTAATCCACTTTTAACTCATTCCTTCATTTTGCAAAATATATATATTCTGTTGTTTATACTTTGAGACACATTTTCTCTGTTTAGCCCTAGCTGTTCTGACACTCTCTGTAGACTAGGCTGGTCTGGAAATCAGTGATCTTCCTGCCACTGCATCTTGAGCACTTGGATTAATGGTATATGCCAGCATTCTCATTTAAAAATTAACTAGTGGCTGGGTGTGGTGGCATATGCCTTTAATTCCAGAGACAGAGGCAGAGGTAGAGGCAGAGGCAGGAGAATCTTTGTGAGTTCGAGGCCAGCCTTGTCTACACAGAGAGTTGAAAGACCTGGGCTACAAAGTTGTTGTTGAGATAGAATCTTAGGTATGTGACTCAGGCTGTCCTTGAACTCTGGACCCTCCCAATTACACTCAAGTGCTAAGCAGCAGGGTTAAGTCTTCCACCTTCACTGAGCACAATTGGGTGCAAATAGGGTTTATCTCCCAGGTGTTACTCTAACTATTTTGTAACCCCGACTACTTCTCAGTGTCACACAATGTCTTTCAAAAAATAAGGAAACCGGAATTTTAAGGAACAGTCAGAGCTCCAATACTTCCAAAGCTCACTCTAACACACGTATCCTATGCTGCAGTAAAATGGTCTCAGCTGGAGGTGGTAATGCCAGGACTCAGGAGGGAGGGGTTGGAGGATCTTGAATTCGAGGTTATTTTTTGGCTACATTTAGTGAAGCAAAAGCTACACACCGAGTTTGGGCTACAAGACACCCTGTCCCAAAACTATATTAGAACATGTCTAACATAAAACACGGGAGTGTGAGTGTGCCCCAGATGGGAAATCTAGAAAGTTTAAGGCTAAGCCACCAGCTGCCAGCACCAAAATCTATGCACAAACCCAATTCTGAAGGGCACCTGGGACCCTAGCTCAGGAGCATGCACAGAAGCCTTCCAGTTTGGGAGGGATTCAGGCAGTCACTATTTGGTTGCCAGTTCTCCAGCTCAGCTGCTTGTCAGCCCCGAATCTGTTCTTTGCCAAGGCTCTGGTACCCCTAAATTCCATCCAGTTGTGCTCAGAACTCACGCTGCACCTCGCTGTGACGAATCCGCCATTCTCCACGGGAGTGCCTCAGACATGAAGCCCCATTCTGAGACAACTAAATACTGCTGGGGAAGGGGCGTGACGAGCATAGCACCTGCCTCTCTCAGCTGTAGAACATTTGGTTCTATAGTAGGCAATGCTTTGCATTGTGAAACTCGAACAGTATCCCAGCCTTGGCCTGCAAAGAGCCATTGACACCCAAACATTCTGGGGTGACATCCCCTGAGGCCAGAGTCACTTCAAGGGCAACGACTGATGTCCACGAGAGACATGATTTCTACACCACCTGCTCATGCTGGCCCTAGGGCCTGGGCTTTCTTGGTGACATGAGTGCTGAGCCCCCATGTAGATGGGTATCCAGGAGGTTGGGTGGTGACTGTCACCAAAGGTACCCACAAGGGCAGGCTATTCTGTCCTGGTTCCCATGTTAGAGCCCTTCTTACAGGTCACAGAGGCCATGCTAAGTCAAAAACGTAAAACCAGGTCACTGAGAACTTTTGGGGAGATTGTTCAGGAGTGTTGGCTTGATGAATTTTTGTTGGCTTCATCATTTGGGGTTTTATTTTTACTGTTGGGGTCAAACCTTGAGGCTCTCACATGCCGGGCAAGGTCTCTACCATGGCAGTAGATCATCCCTAAATATAAACTCTTAATCTCTCCCAAACTTGGATATTCCTATGTTTCTCACATGATGCAACTTTTGGGAGATTCCTCACTTAGAATCATGAGATTGATTGATATCCAAAGAGAGTGGTAAATGTTTCACGGTCTCCCTGGAACTCTGAGGGTGAAAGGGCTGACCAGTGGATGGCAGAGCTCAGGTGGAAGCACTTGGTTTTTACTTGAATGAAATCTTCACCATATTTTTTTTCTTTTTATCCAGGTTGGCCTGGAGCTTGCAGTCTTCAATCTCCCTGACTCAGTTTCCCACACCTGAGATCACAGGTAAACATTATATGCCTATCTCCTTTTTTGTATTTATAAATGTTACAAAAGCCAGAAAGATCTAAAATCTAAAATGCTGTTGTTCCAGGCATTTCCCACAGGGGATTCAGTGGGAGTGAGGCCAGTGTTTTTTCAGTGGCTACTTCTTTCTTATATCAGCCTATGTGAGATGGAGTTCCCTGGTGTGATGTCACTGGGGCAGAGGGCTGTCCTACGACAGAGCTGACTCAGACTGTACAGTGAGGCTGAAGAAGCCCACTATGATCCTGGTAATTCTATCATTCTGGCGCCTTAGATGATTCCAGCCACAGGGCCTGAATCTGATCTTTCCTCCTAGGCTATGAATCAATTGCTCTTGAAGGCAGATTGATATCCCCAGTCACTGTGAGGCAGGAGCATTAGGACTGTAAGGTCACTCTAGGCTCCATAGGGAGACTCTGTTTCCATAGTAAAAGGGGTCCTGTGTGAGTGAGTTCCTGGCTTCCAGGAGGCCTTCCTACCAGAGTTAGACTAGCTGTCTCTCCAAATTTAATAAGAATGTAGGATCTTGGTACCTTCCATGTCAAGCCCATTTGACAGATGGTCTGTGGAAATTCTAGAAATATCTACAGCACATGTCTCCTCTTGGGCTCTTAGAGGCAGAGCTGTGTTGTTTTATGTGACTACAGACAGCTGTATTAAAACAGCAGGAATAGAAATTTTTGGCTCTGGAGGCCTCAAGTCCTGGAGATTACTGACTTGACAGGCTCCATGACAGCTCCTTCCTGCCTCCTCCAGATCTGGGTTTTGGGTGGCCTGTGGTTCCGGTCTCCTCCCAGCAGTCTCCATCTCTGTGTGTTTTTCATTATGGCCTTATTTCACACAGGAGCTTGATGAGTAGCCCTGCTGATCTGAATTGCTAGACCCTCCTGCCTTTGCATTTCCAGTGTTCGGACAGTAGTGGGAAAATGTTTGCTCTGTGTTTGAGGTCCTAGGTCAAGTGCTGTAAACAGAGGAGTGTGCCTCCATTCTTTTCCTCACTCTCCATTCCTTTCCAAACCACATCCTTGTATATTCTATGATTGCCAGATATTGCAATTAGGGTTTATTCTACTTTCCTATGATATCTTCAGAACACCTGGCTTCTGTCACAGCCCTCTTCCCAAGTAGCTTCACACTTGGAGGCTTGCAGTGGGTGTGGATCCCAGGGAGCAGCCCTATCTAAGGCCAGCCTGATAGAGGTATCATGCTGCTGACTGGTGCTGAGGGTTCTGGATAAAAGCTATTCCACACGCCTGCCTTCCTTGAGAAGCTTTGTAGCCCTTGGGCAAACTGGCATTTGCCTCTCATCAGTGTCTGAGCCAACTAGTTATTCACAGTTCTCTGATATTCCCTGTTGGATTTGCTGGAGTCCAGTCATCTCATGATACATTCCTAAGGCCACCTAAACATTGTTTTCTTTGCAATGACATTTAGAGCATGCAGTTATGTATCAGACATGAAGTTTCTGTTTACAAACTCTCTCCATTTGCTCTGCTCAGCTTCAGAATGAGGGGCATGTCCAAGGGTAGGCTGGGTGGCTGTGGCATGCACACTGTCTGCTGGCTGGCAATGGAAAAGAAAAAGGGGGCTCTGGTGTGGGCACCTTCTCTGTCTTGCCCTTCCACACAACAGCATAGCCATCCTCCTGTTTGTTGAAAGCTACCAGCTTCAACTTGTACAGCCTTCCAAGGTCGCTGGAAGGCCATGGGGTCACTCTTCCTCCACTCAGCTTGCTCATGACCCTCCCAAGCCCAGGACTATTCACCCAACTGGGTTAGCTCACATTGCTTCACTTTCTTCTTCAGCTGCAAGACCTGATGTCCCAAGCCTGAGCTTCATGGCCCCCTGGTGGGCAGTCACCATCTGCCTCATCTTCTGTTCTCTCCTCTCACTAGTAGAGTTTGTATCCAGAGATCTGGGTGGAGTCAGGTCGGCAGCAGCCATGATACCACCAGGGACTCTATATTTGTCCTTGTCTTCAAATCTGCAGGGGCCAAGGGGACTGAGGGCAGAGGAAGATATGGGGACAAGGGGAAGTGAATGAGGTGTTAAGTGCTCAGGGAGTTGAGCAGGTGCAGGGCAGGGGCGGGGAACTAACCCCTCAACATGGAGGCAGGCTTCATGCTTCCAGGTTGACTTTAGGGCTTCTACCTATAGTTGAAGTCCATTGGCCTTGGTTCAACACGGAAAGAGCAAAGCATGAACTTCATCTCCCCTGTGAACCAAAAACAGACAGTGCACACCCCTTGTACAAGCTTGCTGACTAGCTAAGGACACTAAGCAATACCTAGTGTCAGGAGCCCTGACTGCTGTCTTGGGTTAACCTTCTGCCTTGCTCTTTAGCTTTACCCTAGCCCTTCCCACTTTTCTTTTCCTCACTCTCCATTCCTTTCCAAACCACATCACCTCCCCCAGACCAGCATCATCTCCCCAGTCGGATCTGCCCATGTCCCATGTGCTTTCCTACAGCCGCCCACCTTTTCTGTGGTGTTTAAACTAGAAGGTGAAGGTGTCTGGAGGCAGAGATGGCTCAATTGTTGGAGCACTGGCTGCTCTTCCAGAGGTCCTGAGTTCAATCTCCAGCACCCACACCGTGGCTCACAACCACCTGTAATGTAATCTGATGCCCTCTACTGGCAAGCAGGTGTACATGCAGATAGAGCATCATATACATAAAATAAGTAAATCTTAAAAACAAACAAACAAACAAACACGACCCTAGAAGGTTTCAAAGGATGTACCAGGCAAATTGCTTGCTTCACAGAAGGATGCTGATCCCAAGGCTCCCCTGATTCCCTGACTTCTCCTCCCCTGTGTTCAAGCTACTGACCCTCTTTGTCTTCCTTTTTATTGACTCCCCCAAACACTGTTTCTGTGTGTGTCCATGAGTGTGAGTGTTCACATATATGTGCAGGTACATGGGTGTGCAAATACATTTAGAGGTCAGATGACAACCTCGGTTGCCATTTCTTTGGTATTGTCTACCTTCTCTTTTGCACAGGGACTCCCGCTGGCCTGGAACTCATGTGTTTTACCTAGTGATCTAAGGGCTGCCTCCACCTCCCCTGCACTGGGATTACAAACAGGCACTACCACCATGCCAGGCCCTTTTGTGTTTTTTTCTTACAACTTTGTGTAAAAAAAAAAAAGAGTTACATGTTCAGATTTTTAAAAGCATTTTGGCATAAAGCTATAAGAATATACTTTTGTCAGTACTTGATTCTTTTAAAGGTTTGATAGCATGCATTGAAATTTTCCTAGTTTCAATGAGAATAAGGTACATGTGAAACAAAATGTAACATGGAAATAGACAAAGTTTTCTTTTTGTGTAAAGATTAAACATAGGATTTTTAGATAACAAAAATTGCCACAAAGCTATCTTCTTAGCTCTTTAGTTACCAATGATTTAATGTGTAGGTGTACCCCACTTTGAGAAGGTGCTACACACCTATTGTTTTGTTTCTAAGAAGGACTGAAGCTTCCACTTTTTGGCTTCTCTCTCTCTCTCTCTCTCTCTCTCTCTCTCTCTCTCTCTCTCTCTCTCTCTTTAAGCTTCATATGATCTGTGAGTTGTTTCTTGGGTATTCAGAGATCTCTGGGGTTAGTATCCAATTATCAGTGACTCCATATTATGTCTGTTCTTTTATGATTGGTTTACCTCACTCAGGATGATATTCTCTAGATACATCCATTTTTCTAGGAATTTCATAAAGTCAGTGTTTCTAATAGCTGAGTAGTACCCCATTGTGTAAATATAGTCCTTCATAAATATGTCCTTTATAAATAAAGGACATCTGTGTTCGTTCGAGTTTTTGGTTATTATAAATGAGGCTGCTATGAACATTTTGGGGCATGTGTCCTTATTGCAAGTTGTAGCATCTTTGGGGTTTATGCCAAGAAATGGAAGGACTGGGTCTTCTTTTTGTTGTTGCTTAATACAGGGTTTCTCTGTATAGCCTTGGCTGTCCTGGAACTTGCTCTGTAGACTAGATTGGCCACAAACTCAGAGATCCATCTTCCTGTCTCTGCCTCCTATATGCTTGTATCAAAGGCATATACCAGGCTTGCCCTGCAGAATTGGAATTCTTAATCCTCTTGCCTCAGCCTCTCAGTGTCAACAGGCATCTGTTGATGAAAGAACTTGCAGAAATCAATTATGTGGAAATGCTTTGTCTTTCCCACCACCCAGCGAAAATATTCTTTAACAGGTGATTAAGTTGAAATGGGACTATTAAGGTGTCCTCATAAGAAAGTCATGTGGTTTGCTAATTCTGTTCCTCTCATAATGACCTTGAAAGTCTTCACGGATAACCTCAATCAAATCTACCTGCCTGAGAATGTTATCAATCATTCCAGAAGTAGGTCTGCTCCCACAAATCATTGCTCCATTCTGGGCATCTGGAGGGATTCCCAGGATCACGGTGATCCAGCAGGAGACCCTGGTTCTCTGATTCTGCTCTGGGTCTGTGTAGCTGTTCTGTAGTGATCCTCACCCAGAGGCCCTGCAGCTGCCTGTTCCAGCTTTCTGCTTAAGCTTGAGGACCTAGCTCCATTGGCCTGGCTCTTTAGCCCTAGCCCTCAGTCCCTAGGCTTCCAGCTGCCCACTACCCCTTCTGTTCCACAGGCCCTCCTGGAGTCTGTTGCTGACTGCTTTGCAGGCTCCCTGATCTAACTCTGCAACCCACCTTTTCAGTAAAGAAAAATGAGAAATTATTTAATAAAGATTTATTTTATTTATTTAAGTATATATGTAGATGTGTGCCAAGTGTGTGGCCAGATTTCCCTCGAGTTGAGGTTATAAACAATTTTGAGTGCTAGGAACCCACCTTGGTCCTCTGGCAAAGCAGAAAGTGCTCTTAAACACTGAACCATTACTCCAGATCTTGTAAATTTATTTATTTAGGGTACATACATGAATGTGTCTCTGTGTAACACTGGCTGTTCTGGAACTTGCTCTGTAGACCAGGCTGGCTTCAAACTAAGAGATCCTCCTGCTTCTGCCTTCTAAGTACCAGGATTAAACTTATGTGCCACCTGCCCAGTTTGAAAAGTGCCTTTTAATCCTCTAAATGGCTTCATGACAAATGAAGGAGATGCTCAGCCCAAGACTCTGTTCTTATCCTGGGCACTGATATCTCTTAGACAGAGAAGAGAAAGAAAGAAAAAAAAAAGGCAGAGGGAAGGTTCTGCCTGTGCTGTAATCATGGATATTGAATTCTCACTGATAGTTGTATGGACAATTTAAAGACACAGACCTAAAATTAAAAGCTCTGTGTTCCAAAATAGGTGCTCAACAGAGGCTGGATGAAGGAAAGAATGAAAGGCCGAAGGCATTCAAAACTCTCCCTAAATATTGCCCTTACAGGCAGCGTTAGGGGCCTTAAACCTCAGGACCTCTAGCCCTCACTCTTGCTGACAGGGCTTCTGGTTATTGAAGTATGAACAAGGCACATCCTCACAGATTTGGCTAATGGGTTAAGTTCTGCAGGTTGGGATGTTTCTTACTGAATTTTTTTTTTGGCATAAAACTATATGAATATATTTTTGTCAGTAATTGATTTTGGATTTTTTTTGTATATTCAGCGAAATCTTGGCTACCTGTGAAGATCAGTTCCCTCATCAACCTAGGCAACTGGATCTTTCTGATTCCAGGCAGTTAGAAGTTAAAACATCGATGATCTTAGGCTAGATGTTTTGTAGAGTTCTTTCCTAGCCCTGGGTCTAATACTGGCGCTGCAGAAGCCAGGTGTGGTGAGTCATGCTTAGTACCTCAGCACTAATAAAAGAGAATCGAGAGAATTGTAAATTCAAGGTGATCCCCAAATACACAGAGAGATTAAGGCCAGGCTGTACTCCTCAAGACCCTGTGTCAAAAAATGAAGTTAATACTTTCAAAAATACAGAAAAAGTATTGGAATGTTATTGTTTGCTGGTTTATGTGCTTGTGGGTGTTGGAGCCTTGTGTGGAGCTGGGGAAAAAAACAGTCTTGTTTGTTTTCTTTCTTTGGTTTATTTTTTTCAGGCAGGATGTCCCAGTGTAGCCCTGGCTGTCCTTGAACTCTGTAGAGGAGGCTGGCCTTGAACTCAGAGGTCTGCCAGCCTCTAACTCCAGAGTTCTGGGATTAAAGGCCTTTACCACCACAGCCAGCCTGAGGCAGTCTTTTGATTTGGTTTTGCCTTGCTTTGTTTGCTCTGTCAAACCCTAGATTTATCATGTCAATATAACTGACTAAATATGACAAGCTGAGAACCACTGCTTCTGACTTCCAGCTGCCTGTCCATGTGGTGTATCTACCTGAACTAAAATGAACCTGTTTTACCTCAGTGACAACAGGGAGGGTTGCTCCCAGGAGGGCATAGCCTGAGGAGGGCCCCTCTACTAGGTCTCTCTTATATCTGGGGACTAAGTTCTTCATCCCTTTCCTGAAACACACACTACTTCTTAGAAAGGTACTCAGTGATCTCAGTAAGAGACAGTGAGGTTTGTTCTTGAGTGAGAGAAATTTAATTCCAAGCATCTGGGTGGGATAGCTCAAGGTTGCCAATCAAAGCACCAGGGTTTGAGAGAAAGTGACCTAATAACCAACACATGCGTTTCTGAAAACTAGATCCTACCAATAAGGATATGAATTCTCGAGCACTCCCCCCATTTTGCCTTAATATCATTTGAGAAAGCATTTCATGTATCCCAGGCAAGTCTCAAAATCACAACATAGCTGAGGATGAACTTTAGCTTTAGATTCTCCTTCTTCTAGAAGATGTGCTCTGAAGTGCTCAGATGTCAAGAATTTGCCACCATACCTGGCTTTATATCTTGCTGGGGGATAAAAACCCAGAGCGCTGAGCATGTGCAAATCCTCCACCAACTGAGCCACATCCTAGCCTCCTTGAGTTAGTTATTGATCACCTTTGGGAAGCAAACCCTTGAACTATAATTGGAAAGTGTCCCTTTCAATGCTAAACTAAAACACAGCTATGCATGGCTTAGAGGTAAAATTGTCCCACCTGGGTAATTTTTGGAAAGGGGAGAACTCTGTGACCTAGACAGGGACAGACTTTTTAGGGAAGGAAATTAGGAAGAAAATGCATTTATCTGTTGAAGGCACAGTCAGTCATACAGTGAGGGGAGGGAGCAGGAGTGGGGACAAATGCTGTTGAGTTGAATTCCTGTTGCACAGGAAACCCCAGCACTGCATCGGGGACAGGGAGAGTGGGAAAATATTATATATTTAGCTGAGTGTGGTAGCACACACCTCTTACCTTACCCTTGGGATACAGAGGCAGGCAGATATATCTTAGAGTTTTGTCTACAGAGTGAATTCTAGGACAGCCGAGACTACTCAGGGAAACTGTGTCTTGAAAAACCAAACTAACCAAATAAACAAATTAGAAATAAGTAGAAGAAAAAATTAAAAAGCAGTTGTAGTTGAAATTTTTTGTATTGTTTTTGTTTTGAGACAAGATATCACTCTAAGTCCAGACTAGCCTGGTATTCACGTTGTAGCCCAGGCTAGCCATGATGATCCTCCTGCCTCAGCTCAAGTGCTGGGCTTACAGTGGAAGTATTACACTTAGATGTGTTTTCTTTCAAATCCTAGCTTTTCCCCAGCACTCCTCTTCCTCTGCCTCAGGGTTATGAAAGAAGGAAAAAGGCCCTGTAAAGCAGGGCCACACCCTTGGTCTTGGAGGGCTATCTGGGAGGCCCTCTGAAATAGTTTTAAAAACACTTCTTCCAGTTTTGCTGCCTTGTAAGGGTGTGGCAGGCCTGAAAGTCACACAATGCTCCTAAGACTAAGCCTGGAGCAGGCCATTTCAAGGCTCAGAAAGAAACAAATAGGTGTGAGAAGAGTGAAAGGTGTCAAAGGTGCTGTCACTCCGAGGTGTCCTAAAGACCTTGCCTTACCCTTTCTGACTGGGAGACTGGCATTTCCAGCAGCCACTACACCCGTCTTTCTTCCCTGTGAGGATTTGGCATAACACAGGCATCAGTAGTGTAACAGGGAACCACAAACACAATCCTAGAGGGATGTGGGGCAGGCAGGAGTTGTAACTGGCTGATCATCGTGGGGGATCCATACCAGCCTTGCTGAGAGCTAGAGGAAGCCTGTGGTCCTGAATACCCCACTCCCTTGAATGTTTCAGAAACTTTTGGGTAAAGAAGTTGGGGAGATCATCCCTCACCAACACACAGGACAATGTCCTGAGGAAAAAGGAGCTCAGGTCACCCAGCATGTGTCAGACTCTTCCTCTCAGTGTGAAATTCTTCCATGCCTCCAGGAAGGCTTCCCCCTCAGTAAATCAAAATTCAAGGCACACATTGGGAAACAGAGCTGAGTGAATCACTTGGGACTGAAAACCAGCATCCTAGGGATGGAGGCAGGCTGTGAGGCCTGGGGCCCAGGTGTCTTTCCAGGACTAAGTACAGGGTCTGAGGCAGCAGGGGCGAAGCCCCAAATGAGGTGATTTAGGAAAGGGCCTCACAGTCTCTATGCTACTTCTGAGGCAAGGAGATGCCAACAAGGAAAAGGAAAAGAATTGGGATTTGCCTTTCATGCGTACATACTTTTTGTACATATTTATGGGGACGGCACACACACAGAGTCAGTCCCACTGAGAGGACCTCCCTTAGGACTGATGTACCATTTCCATCTCCTCACACCTTATTTTGTTTACTTATCTTTTTTTCATTTTGGGGTGTTTTTTTTTAGCTTAGGCTGGTGTTAAATTAGTTATGTGGCTGAGGGTGATTTTGGACTCCTGCTACTTCTGGCCACCCACCTTTTAAAGGCTGGGGATACCTGCTATGAGTCCAGTTCCAGTTTGGTTACTTATGCATCCGTTTGTTTGCATAACAGCAATTTCTCAACAACTGTGTGATGGTCCCAAACCATTTTCTACTTTTTATTTTGAGACAACAAATGTGTACCACCAGTCACCAAGCCTGGAGATTAAACTTCTTTCTTTCTTTTTAATAGAGGTTATAACTCACCATAAAGGATTACATATTAAACTTTCATGCCTCTGCAGTCTACTCAAAGGAAGTGAGCTGGTAGGTCCTCTACATGCTCAGAGATAAAGCTAGGATTGGATTTTCAGGTCAAAGACCCCCCTAATTCCTCGTCTCAGTGTTCATACAGAATGGAGTGTGGAAAGTGAAAGCCCTGATGCCACACACTCAGCCTTTTAAGCACAGACAATTCTTTTGACACAAATCACATGGGAGAAAGCCTGAGATCAGCTCATGGTGTAGAAGGGACCTGGAACCAATTCAGCTGCCCAGCACCATTAAGAAAGAGATGCTGTGTTCACTCACAAGCTGGCAACTTGTGAGCCTTCACTGCAACAGCTAAAGACTGGGAGGGAAGAGCTGGATGCTGGCAGAAAGGGCAAAGCAGTATGCTCTCACCAAGAAGGCTTTGGTTCCTCAGAGAAAATGAAGAGATAAAGGTCCTGAGGCCTCTGTCCCTATAAACCTCTGTCCCTGATGGAGCAAGGAAGATGACTTAGTTAAGGTTTCAACAAAGCAGCTAAGCAATCTGATGGGTACCTGCTCCTGGTGTTCTGTCTACCTCAGATCCTGAAATAGAACTATCATCTGAGCCCAGGAGTTGAAGGCCAGCCTGAGCAACATAGTGAGACCCTGTTTCAAAGAAAAATAAGTCTCGTGTCTGTGTATATGCATGTTACTCTCTCTCTCTCTCTCTCTCTCTCTCTCTCTCTCTGTGTGTGTGTGTGTGTGTGTGTGTGTGTGTGTGTGTGTGTGTGTGTGTGTGTGTGTGTGTGTTACTGAGGATTTCAACCTGGGCCAGGCAAACATTCTACAGGTTCCCAATTCTCTCTCTTTTCAAATTTACTTCTAAGTTATGTATACATGTGTGTGTAGGGGATGTACACTTGTGATTTCATCTATCCAAAGAATCCAGGAGGAGTTGTAACCATGGGAGTTGGAGTTACAAGCAGTTGCAGGATAACCAGTGTGGGTGCTGAGAACAGACCTCAGGCCTGCAAGTGCTAAAGTACTCCTCACCACTATACCATTGCCTTGGGCCCCAGAGGACAACTTTCAAGAGGAGGCTCTTACATTCTACCATGAGCCATATGGATTAAACTCAGATTGATAACTTGTTTGTAAGGCAATTACTGAACCACTTCATCAGTCCAGAAATAACCATTACGGAGGGTGATATGACTCAGTAGTTAAAGAAACTGAATTTGACCCCAGAGAGGTGGCTCAGTGGCTAAAGGTTCTCCTCCTCTTGCTGCTGCTTCTTCTTCTTCAGACTGATTATATATAAATACACTGCCACTGTCTTTAGACACACCAGAAGTGGTATCAGATCTCATTACAGAAGGTTGTGAGCCACCATGTGGATGCTTGGAATTGAAATCAGGACTTCTGTAAGAACAGTCAGTGCTCTAACCACTGAGCCATCTCTCAAGCCTATGCTGCTTCCTTGACGCCTGTAGGAAGACCTGAAGTCCATCCCTAAGACCCTCATGGTGGAAGGAGAGAACCAGTTTCTACAAGCTGTCCTCTGATCACCACTTGTGTGCTATGGCACTCACACACCCCTTACACACAAAACAAACACATAAATGTGTAATAATTAAAGCTGGATTGTGGTGGTGCACATTGTTAAATCTCAGTACTGGGGAGATCGAGGACGACAGACCTCTGTGAATTCAAAGCCAGCCTGATCTACAGAGTTTCAGGATAGCCAGGTTTAAACAGAGAATCCCTGTCTCAAAAAAAAAAAGTAATGAATAAAAAGAAACAACGAGCATACCATACCTCTATTAGGAGTTTGCTATAACTTGTTTGGATGTTTCCTGGAAATGCAGTCATACATTGTGAACTGTTTATGACTGGCTTCTTTCACTTCATGCAATGTTTTTAGTGGTCACGTATGATATAGCATGTGCGTGTGCTTTTCCTTTTCATCACTCAGTCACACTACAGTGTATGGACATCCCACATTTATTTCATTTATCCATTTATTTGGACAGTTTCTACTCCATGGGTATTCTGAATGGCCTGCATACTCTCATGCTGCTTTGTACACATGTGCAAGTTACTGCATGGCAGCGTGGAATTTCTCAGTGACTAACAAGCATTTATTAACTTCCTGTTGTGCATATGTCATGGTGTTAAAGGAAAGTTGGATGGAATTTCTCAGTTACTAACAAGCATTTATTAACTTCCTGTTGTGCATATGTCATGGTGTTAAAGGAAAGTTGGAAGGAATTTCTCAGTTACTAACAAGCATTTATTAACTTCCTGTTGTGCATATGTCATGGTGTTAAAGGAAAGTTGGAGAGATGTGGGAAGGCAAAGACCAAAAGGATACATTGTATAAATTGTAATTACTATCCTATGACTAGTTGGGGATATCAGACTGCATTTTTGAGAAATATTTACATGCGTGACAACCATTCACTTGTGAGTGCTGACTTAGTCCAAGTCACAGAGGCCCAGACTTCCTGTGCAAATGAAACTGAAGGAGGCCACACAGCTAATGAGGGAGTTAAGTCCAGACTGGTCTTCTTTGTCCCAAAGGCTCAGACTTTCCTGAGACCTGTAGCTCAAATTGACCTGGATTTGTTTTTTAATACACTTCTTTTTTTCTAGATTTATTTATTTTATGCATGTGAGTACACTGTATCTCTCAGACACACCAGAAGAGGACATTGATTCCATTACAGATGGTTGTGAGCAGTCAGTGCTCTTAACTGCTGACATCTCTCCAGCCCCTTGACCTAGATTTTATCATGTAGTTGGGGGTTGACATCAAAATAACCTATTAAACTAACTATACATAAGTTAAACAAGAAACAACAATAATAGAATAAGAAATAGAAGAAACAAAAATAAAACTTGGGGAAAAACACACTCACACACACACATACACACCTGCATGAGTGTAGGTAAGTAAGTGATATAAAATGTTAACAGTTGATATATCTGGATGGGTGTATTTTATTTGGGGATCAGTGTATTAGCCTCTTGGTAATAAAGTATATACAAATGCAGTTTTAAACTAAATATTTTATTTAGATGAGACAGTGGGTGAACACATGGCACTAACATGAGGGTGTGTATTGGATCCTAGCACTTAAGTTAGCCTACAGGGGTTTCTCAGAGGGACCTAGAAATGCTTTACATCTTCAACTGAGCCATTACCTGTGGAGGGTGTGTGAAAGGACTGCTTGATACCCCGGTTCTCTCCTTCTCTTTCTCTCTCTGTTCACACATGTTCCTAGCTGCATCCTCCCAGTTTCATCCTCAGTCCCCACTTCTCTGTCCCCAAGACTCTGCTCCCATCTGTCTACCTGTACCCATTCCCCAGGCCCTCATTTCTCTCCCTTTCCACAACAAACCTCCTTTATACCAGATCCATTGCATAGAGTGATTTCTCAGGGGAACACTTTGGCATGGGCGCCCAGATAACCCTCCAACCTCTGCACATGGACAATCTATTTCATAACAACCTGTGTAAAAAGTGGGCATGGCCTCCTGGTACCGCAGTGCTATGCTAGGCCAGGAATGAGGATTCCTGACATTTGCTGGTTAATCTAGCCCCCCAAAGAACAAGCTCTAGGCTCAGTGAGAGACTTGTTGAGGAGAGTGATGGGGAAGGTGGTAGGGTTATATGTATTATGGGCACATAAACATGACATGCAATTGGCTTTCTTGTATTTGTGGGCTCTGAATTAATAATTTAGGAACCATTGGCTTTACTTATTTTATGGTTATGAATATACTGAGTTGTCTTCAGACACATTAGATGAAGACATTGTGTCTCCCTATGGATAGATCTTCTGGGCTTCTCCAAGGGCTGCCTTTACTTTTCCAGCTCTGCCCTCTGTAGCACATCATCCTCAGGTTGATCCACTATACCTTTGATGTTGCTCCTGGTGATCATCCCATGGTACTGGCATCTCTAATATACTGGGGTCCTCCGTTGCAATTAGGCTTCACCAATAGCTTCTCACAGGCTCCCTTCATGGTGCCAAGCCTCACTCTAATACTTTGCATGATCTCTTCAATCTTAGATTGTCAACTACAACTGAGGCTGCACTTTTACCAATGGCCTTCCATGGACTCTCACAGTGTCAAGCCTCAGCTGTTCTTCATGACACTTTCAGGCCTTCAAAACCAGTACCAGCTGGGTGATTCTTACATATTACCAAGTACAGCTGCAGCATGAGGTACAACCTTGGCTATCTCCAGAACACAGTTTTTTGTGCTCTCAGAAAACTCTTCCCAGAAGATTTCACCTCAGTGATGCTGGTCTCTTCTTAATCATCGCTTCTTAGCTCCAGCTAACCAGACAGTTGTCCGTGTAGTCTCCTTCTTCTCCTGAATAGAAAGCCAGAGCCAAATGACCAAAGCTGCCAAGTTCTGCTGCTTGCACAACTGGAACATGGCCCCCGTGTTCTATTACATTATCACTAGATTCCTCTTTTCTAATTTCTTCACTGCCTAAGTTTGTCTGTCCTGGATCTTTCTCTGTAAATTGACCTTGAATTTAGAGATCTGTATGCCAATCTAGAGTAATGGTTGTAAAACACTTGGATTAATCTGTCAGAGATTGCATTGGCATTACTGCCTGCATGTTGGGCACTGCATAAAGCCAGTCGGTCTGCTCTCTTATGGCTGATGTGCTTAACAGGAAGTAAGATTAATTAATGGTGACATGCCTCTACTCACAGCACTGGGAATGCAGAGATGGGAGAATCATGAGTTTGAGGCCAGATTTACAAAGGGAAACTCTTATTTAAAAATATAAAGTAGTCTCACACAAAGAAGCTGGGAGACTAGGGTTGGGTATTGTGTGTCTGTAATCATGCTACTTGGAGCTGAATTAGGAGGATGGATAGTTCAAGGACAGCAGGGGCTGCTTGGTGAGTCCCATGCCAAGCTGGGCTGTGTATAAAGAAAAGAGGGAATAGGAGATTAATTAGAAGTTAGGTAATAGTTATTGAAATTTAGATTTCTTTTTAATCCGTAAAGGTAATTTGTACCTTTAACTGAGGTACTTGGAAGGTTCCTGACTTCCTAATGAGTTTGATATGACCTGGAACACATGAAACCTGTTTCCAAAAAAATTTTTTTAAGTAAAATGGGTGGTCTCTTGTAGTACATTCCTTTTATCCCGGTTCTTGAAAGGCAGAGGCCAGCAGATCACAAGGTAACATGATCTTCATAGGAGCTTCAGACCAGCCAGGTCTATGTGGTAAGACCCTGTTTCTTAGTGAAATGATCTTGTAGCCACATTGTAGCTTCTTAATGTTTGTGTCCTGTTTAGTCAACTGCTCAGTCTGTTCAGTCTGTCACCTCTCCAACCGCTCTAATTGGTTGAGGTTTTAAATGTTTCACTGTTGCTTTTAGTGTTTGACCCTGTCCTCCCTACTCTGCACATAGTTGGTTTTCCTCTGTGAAGTACACTGGCATGGAAATACTGCATCTAGTACCTGGAGGCCCCACCCCACCATCTGTTCTTGCCCAGCCCATTCTTACTTTCTAGCATGCCACCATCAAAGTTATGCTCTGTTTTATTTTATTGTTTTTGTTTCTGTGGGACTGGTTTTGGGCTCACTATGTAGCTGAAGATGGCCTTACACCCAATTCCTTCGCACCTGCATCTCCCAATGCTGGGTTTATAAGTGGACCTACCACTTCTGTCTTAAGTGGGTTTATAAGTGGACCTACTACTTCTGTCTTAAATCTCCATTTCTAATATTTGCTCCTACATCTCTGTCCAAATAACATTGCTCTCAGAGACATTGTGGTCTCAGACTGTATCTTCCAAGACCACAGGTCTCAGGAATTAAACTCAAGGCCATCAGGCTGATAGCTGCGACCATTAACTGAAAAGCCAGCTTGCTGACCTTAGAACAATTATGACTCCAAATTTTAGTTGTATATTTGCTTTTACTATATGGAAGAGGGGGGCGTTAGAGTTTGGTCTTTGAAACAAGGTCTCACACTTTACTTAAGGCTTTTCTTCTGAAGCTCACACTTAGCCCAGGCTAGTCTCAAACTTTTGTCTATTCTCTCACCTTGCCTTCTGGAGTAAAAGGGTTACAGGCATTAGTCATCATACCTGGACTGAATTTTCTATGTAACATGTCCTATGTTCCTCTACTACACTTCCAGACTGTCTTGTATGCAGACACTGTTTAAGAGACATTTTTGTTTGGCATATGGTGCTTATATAGAAGATGGGTAGAATTTTAATAAACAGGTTCTGATTGGAGGTTCTGTGATCTTTGTGGATTTTATATGTCCACACTGAATTCCTCACAGACCGGCTTAAGGAGTCCCTCTTATCTCACTCAGAAAGCTTAAAACCAGTGTTGGGGAGACACAGAATACAAAATTGGTTGGCCTTTAGAGATGACACATATCTATTCATTTGTTCATTATCCTGTAGTGTTTCCTCCCAGATCCAGAGAAACATGACTTGCCCTAGTTGTTTACATTATGAATTTCAATTTCTGTTTGAGTGCATGCATGTGTGTGTGCTATGAGGCTAGCCTTGAGAGCTTATACCTTCCAAGTGGTGCTTCATAGGTGTCTAACTTTATAGTAGCCTCAATTCCTAAACTCTTAATGCTAAGATCAACTATTATACTCATTGAAGCTATAGTACTTTAATGATTGTTTCAGACTAAATAATAGAATGGTATCATGAATTGTAGTTACATTAATATCATAAATAAAGAAAGAAGGTAAAATAAGGGTTCTAGGAAGGTGGCTCAGCAGTTAAAAGAGGACTAACTGTTCTTCTGGAGAGCAATAGGGTTGGATTCTAGCACGTACACAGCTACTCAAAACCAGCTCCAGTTCCAGAGGGGTTGACCTCCATGGACACTGCACACAGATAGTGCAGACATACACACAGGCAAAATACAAACATACATACATACATGCATACATAATGTGTGTGTGTATGTGGTGTGTGTGTGTGTGTGTGTGTGTGTGTGTGTGTGTGTAAAATGAGTGGACCTAGTTTTCTTTCCCAGAACCTTTAGAAGGTCACTTATAATACCTGTAACCACTCAGTTCCCTTGATTCAGGACCAGTTTTGTTTTTGTAGGTGTCTTGAGTACCTACACACATCTTAATGTTAGGAAGCAAATCCTAGATACCATAGTTCAAAACATAGAGTTGAGAGCTACGCAGTGTTTGCAGCTTTCCTCTTCTGTTACTTTAAAGGAGAGTTGGAAGCAGCCTGGTGTGAATGTGGAAAGAAGCAGCCATGAATCAGCCTCTAGACAAAAGCACACTCTTCACCCTGGTGTATCCCTAGGATGCAGCTCTCAAGGCTACTTCCGTGGCAAAGCATTAGCAAGCTCAGGACCCAGTGATGTCTTTAACCCGGTAATATCCTGTGGAACAGGCCTAGTTCTCGCTTTTTGGAAACGTTCTGAACTATATAAAAATCACTTCAAATTCTGAAATACCCTTTGCCAAGAATGTCAGTTGTCTCTTAACAGTTTGGAATTCTCCATTAAATATTAGATTGTTTGATTGTATTGCCACTTGGGGAAATAAGATGGTTGGGGACTGGTGTTCAAGAGTGAACTAGACTTGATTTCTTCAGTGCTAATCATTGTTCTTGTGAAAACAGAATCCTTAAGGTAAAATGCTTAGTAGGTAAGATCTAGTATTTTGTGACTAACTTAGAAATGAATATAATGTGATTTTTAAATCAGCAGTATCCAAAGAATTTGCAAATATTTTTTAATTAAGTAAAAAAAAAATCTTTTCTAACGCCCCCCCCAGATGATTAAAGAATCTTCAGAGTTTCCATGAGTCCTAGCCTACACAACCCATTTCAGCAGATGGTGGTTTTGTTATTTTAACTGGCCTTTTGTTGCACACACACACACACACACACACACACACACATACACACACACACACACACACACACATACACACACACACACACACATACACACACACACACACACACACACACACACACACACACACACATTCTTGTCCCTTGACTTAGGAGCAGAGAGGAAAGAGAGACTTGTGTCCTCTGCTGCAAGTCCACACTGTGAGTAGCCATGTGACTTCGACTTCACCATTCAGGGGGGCAGAGGGCTTATTTCAGTGTAGCAGTGTTTGTCTTTAAACTAAACTATTTTAATTCCTTTTTTTTTTTGCTCTGATTCAGTGTCTGTAAAGTCTCACCACAGCAATAATTTAGCAGTTCTTTACTACAAACTTGTATTTTTTATATACTTTTAATTCATTTGGCCTTTAGATTGTCATACACAGTGGATTCTGCTGAGGATTCAGTGTATAATTAGAGACATTGTATCTGCATGTGGGTTATAGTAAAGTCAGAGGGACGTTGATCTATCTTGTTTAAACACGATTTAGGAAAGAGAATCATTGTCAAGTAGACGCAGGCAGATTAATTCCTAAGCAAACCAGGAAAGAGTTTTGCTGTTTTATTGCAGCCTTTTGATTTAGGACAGAAAAGATGCCTTTAATTGACACCCACAAGTATAAGTCATAATTTGTAAATATTTAAGATTCCTTCTCTGGCTGGGAGGCTGTAATGCTTGGCATTGAGCCCTTGTTACAAGCTTTTTCATAGCCCCAACTCCTGTCCTCTCTCTTCACAAGTATAGTGTTATCCTCTCTTATGTGACTACCACTGCTAACACTTTTGCTAAAGGGTTAATGAATATTAAGCAAGTTTGTGGTATTTGCATGTTAACACAGTACAGACAGAGTTATGAACACCTGTTGGCATGTGTTTGGGAGGAACTCTAACTACATAGGACATGCATGGGTGCAGATTGAAGCCATCAATTTTTCTTTCTCTAAATTTATTTGGTGTTTTGACAGGCATGTGTGGGTGCGTGCATGCATGAGTGTGTGTTGCCCAAGGAGGCTAGAATGGAGAACCAGGAGCTAGAAGCCCCTGGAACTGGAGTTATAGATGCTGTGAGCCCTAAGAATGGAGTCAGTTCTTCATCTCTTCTGCAGGTCAGACCCCAGCCTTACCAGTAGTAACTGGCTTTAAGGACAAGCAAAGCTGTGTGTGGTGCCTTTAATTCCAGCACTAGGGCAGTAGCCCCAAAAGGGTCTCTGAATTCAAGGCCTACCTGGTTTACATACAGGGAGTTTCAGGAGATCCAGGGCTACATAGTGAGACCCTGTCTCAAAGGATGCAAAACAAAAAAAAACTTATTTGATGTAAGATTTGAGTAGTAAGTTTGGTTCCAGGTTTGGATGGTGGTGGTAGTCTTGTTCTCCACATGTGAGTCTTTGCCTTTTCATCTATCACTTAGTAGCAGTAGAGTAGTTCTATATACTTTATGTTTTGCCGGAATTATATCAAGTTTGGTAGCACTGGCATGTATTGGATATCACCTATAGCTCTTTGATGTGCTATAAGCCTGTGTAATTTCCTTTACCTTCTACCTCAGCACTTAAAACAAACATGAGGTTACAATCCTAGGAGGACTCAATGAATTTGTTGTCAAGTTTTATGGACCACAAGGAAGTAAGAACCTGTGTGGGTATGTGTTCTTTTCTTTTTATAATCTTTACTAGACAGTTGAACTGTTAACAGGCACATGGCTTTGGAAAGTAAGTCTTAACTAAATACTAGAACAGGTGAGTGAAGAGATCTGTGTCATTCATGCACTTACCTTTTCCACATGTTCTCAGTTCTATCGAGGATGGACACATCCATATACCCGGGTAATGTATTTCTTGTTCTGTTTTTGTTTGGGGGATTGGTTAAGGTAGGAGAAAAAGGAACATGCCTATCTCTTTACAAACTAATGAGTAGTGTTCAACAGGATCTAGCAAGAACGAAGGAATATTGGCTTAACTTTGTATATTTTAAAAGAAAATACATGTTTTTTGTTTATTTCTATTTTTCTTGTACTGATTGACCTCGGGTTTTGTGCATGCAATGTAAGTGCTCTGTCACTGACTTACAGTCCCTTGTCACCCCACCCCTCTCCCTCTCTTACTTTTTAAGTTTTAAAAACTAATTTTAAATGTATGCGCATTTTACATATGTATGTGTATACTTGTATAACATGTGTGTACCTAAGATCCTTTAGAGGAAAGAAAAAGGGTCAGATCCTCTGGGGCTGGAGTTAGATGTTGCAAGCCATGATTTGAGCATTGAGTGTTTCCTCTGGCTCCTGCCAGAACTGCAAGTGTTCTTATCTACTGAGAAGTTCCCTTTTATTAAGATTTATTTTTGCTTATGTATGTGTGTGTGTGTGTGTGTGTGTGTGTGTGCGCACGTGCATGTATGGAAGGGCATAGGTATGTGTACATGAGGCTCAAGACTGACTCCAGGAGAATCTTTCTCTTTCTCTTGCTGTCTGAGGAAAACTCTTTTTCATCCAGCTAGTCTGACAGGACAGCTTGCTCTTGGACCTCCTATCTCAGATAGAGAATTCTCAGGTACAGAATGTAATACATAGGTATACACACATATTTACATACACACTGTTAGAAATGTCTGCAATTATACTCAGCTTCATGGCTAAGTTTTAGGAGAGTCTCTACACGCAACTCTATATATTTGACTCTTCTTTGTTTTGTATTTTTTTTATATTACCAGTTTCCAACTAGTTATCCCAAGAGGAGTATAAAGCATAAATTTCAGATCTGTTATTTATTTTGACTCCCCATACCTTCAGCAGAATTATCTACAAAATAATTTCCTGGAGAACACTAAATGCAATCAATTATCTTTTGCAGTCTGTTCATGCTAGAAACCCTGGGCCTGTCTTGAGTCCAATGAGTTAACAATTCACTACTAGTTCTGTGAGGACATGGCTCAATATAATACCATCCTTTCATCCTGCTTCTATCCTGGGTGGCTGCTTCATTTGTTTATCTTAAGCCATTTATATCAAGAGAAATCAGAACATGGTGGGAACGGGTCTTCCAAATTTTCTGGAAGGAGAGGCTAGACTCACTGAAAAACCTCAGGTTTTTTTTCTTCTGGGGTTTTATTGTTTACAGAACGTTTGTTGTATTGAGAGAAAAATAGCCAAAGCATCTTTGACAGAAAGTTCTGCAGCAGACAACACCACCTGAAACGTAAATGTGGGGTCCTCTTCTCAAAGTGATCCTCTGGGAGCATGGTTTTCCATTGCATTCTCCTCCACTCCCATTCTGGACCACGATGACCCTAAAGCCAGCCCGTCTTCTCCCTCAAAAGGAAACTTACACTCGTTTACTTTGAGCATCTCCACATTTGAATGACCTACATAAAAACTCAAAAGAAGCCATGAACCTCATTCTCCCCTTGTTCACTAACTCAGCAAAGGGTTTTGGAGGGTGCTTTTGAGACAGGGTAGGCTTAGATTCCTGGCTATCCTCCTGCCTTCGACTCCTCTGTGAAGGGACTGCAGGTGAGCCACGTCTCCCTGGCAAGACCATTGCATGTTATGATTCACCTTTGGACGAATCAAACCAACATAATCTTGTTACCCTTAGGTAGAGAGAAGCAGGTGTGGGGCTGTCTGTGCAAAAAGTAGAATCTGACCAGGAAAGGGACTATAAATGTACAGTCCAGTCACTCAGGAACTTAATGCAGGTACAAGAAACTTATGTCAAAGTGGCCACAAGATTCTTACCAGGAGATGGACGAATATATCTCCATGTTTACTGCTAGAAACCAAAGCTTTGTAAGAAATCTTGAATTTATGGGGACAGTGGGAAAGTGTGTTCCTGATTGTTATTTCCAGATCTCTTTCCTGAAATGCAGGAGAATAAGTCCCCTGGGGTTTGGTGACCCCACTTCTGAGGTGTTTTATTTCAAATCATTTTTTAATGCATGCTGACTTTACCTTCCCTTTTCCTCCCTAAGAAAAAAAGACTTGTTGGTACTCCAAAAAAACAAAAAACAAAAAACAAAACAAAAAACAACAACAACAACAAAAAAAACCAGAGGTGTTTCTAGAAATACTTTTTAAAAGTGTCAATCAGAGGGCACAGAACAGAGCCCGGCCCATCTGCCACGCAGACCGCCAACTCCTAAGGATTGAAAAACTGGTGAGTAGGAGATCTGGGCAGCCAGGGAGCAGAGAGAGCTCTGCAGAGTGTGCGCATGGGGCACACCCTCCGACCTACCTGATCCAGGGACCAGGAGCAGAACTTTGGAGCTTCTGTTTCCACCCAGTGGTGACTTCAGGGTGCAGAGCAGAGCCCGGCGCATCTGACACGTGGACCGACAGCTCCTGAGGGTTGAAAAACTGGGACCAGCCACAGAACTTTGGAACTTCTGTTTCCACCTGGTGGCGACCTCAGGGTGCAGAACAGAGCCCTGCCAATCTGACACGTGGACCGCCAGCTCCTAAGGGTTGAAAAACTGGTGAGTAGGAGATCTGGGCAGCCAGGAAGCAGAGAGAGCTCTGCGGAGTGCTCACAGAAAGCACACGCCCCCCACCCCGCTCTCCATGATCCAGGGACCAGGAACAGAAGTTTGAAACTTCTGTTCCCACCAGGCGACTCTGAGGCATAGAACAGGGCTTGGCCCATCTGCCACCTGCACTAGTGGAGATCCAGGGACACAGACCAGATACAAGGGAAAGGCGAGAACACATCACTGACAACAAAATGGCAAGAGGAAAGCGAAAGAGTATATCCCAAGGAAACCAAGACAACCTGGCTACACCAGAACCCAGCTCTCCCATAACAGCAAACATCGGAATTCCAAACACTCCAGAAAAGGAAGACACAGACCTGAAATCATACCTCAAGATGCTGATAGAGATACTTGAACAAAAACGGGAGGAAAAGCAAAAAGATTCAGAAGCTTTTAAAGAGGAAACAAGAAAAACACTCAAAGAACTCAAAGAACTAGAGGAAAACAGAACCAAATAAATGAAGAAATGGAAGAGGGAAATTAAAACAGAAATTGACACAATAAAGAAAACACTAAAAGAGATAACCCTACAGGCAGAACACCTAAAATAAAAAATAAGGAGTCACAGAAGCAAGCATTTCCAATATATTACAAGATTTTCGAAGAGAGAATCTCGGGGGAAGAAAACAATATTGTAAACATAGACAAAACATCCAGAGAAGATGCAAAAAACAAAAAGCTCCTAACCCAAAATGTCCAGGAAATCCAAGACACAATGAGA
>NC_137980.1:63506773-63509273 GCF_963924665.1 Micromys minutus | reverse complement strand
AACCTTAAACCCTAAACCCTAAATCTAACAATAAACCTAAACCTGACCCTAAATCTAACCCTAACCCTAACCCTAAACCTAACCCTGACCCTAACCGTAACCCTAATCCTAACACTAACCATAACCCTAACCCTAACCCTAATCCTAACCTTAACCCTAACCCTAACCCTAACCCTAACACTAACCCTAACCCTAACCCTAACCTTAACCCTAACCCTGACCCCTTAACCTTAATCCCTAAATCCTAAACCCTGAACAACCATAAATCATAAACCCTGAATAACCCTAAACACTAACCTCTAAACAACCCTAAACAACCCTAATCACTAAACCATAAACAACCCTAAACACTAAACCCTAAACAACCCTATACCCTAAACCTTAAACACTAAACCCTAAATAACCCTAAACCCTAAACCATTAACACTATCCCCTAAACAACACTAAACACTAAACCCAAAACAACCGTAAAACCTAAACCTTAAACACTAAACCTTAAAAAACCCTAAACCCTAAACACTAAACCCTAAACAACCCTAAACTTTTAACCCTAAACACTATACCCTAAACAACCCTAAACCTTAAACAATCCTAAACTCTAAATCCTAAACCCTTAACCTAAACCACCCTAAATCTTAAACAATCCTAAACCCTAAACCTTAAACCCTAAACACTAAACCCTAAACCCTAAACCTAACAATAACCATAACCCTAACCCTAACTCCTAACCCTTACCCTAACCCTAACCCTAACCCTAATCCTAACCCTAACCCTAACCCTAACCCTAACCCTAACCCTAAACCTAATCCTAACCCTTACCCTAACCTAACTTTAACCCTAACCCTAATCCTAACACTAAACCCTAAACCCTAAACCTAACCCTAACCCTAAAACTAAACTTTAAATCCTAAACCTAATCTACCCTAAACCTTAAATAATCCTAAACCCTAAACCCTGAACCCTAAACCTAACCCTAACCCTAACCCTAAGACTAACCATAACCCTAACACTAAATTGTAAACCCTAAATTTAAGATACGATAAACCTTAAACAATCCTAAACCCTAAACATTAAACCCTAAACCTAACAATTACCATAACCCTAACCCTAATCCTAACCCTAACCCTAACCTTAAACGTAAACCTAACACTAAACCTAACCCTAACCCTAACCCTAACCCTAAACCTAACACTAACACTAAACCTAATCCTAACCCTAACCCTAACCCTAAACCTGACCCTAACCCTAACCCTAACCCTAACCCTAATCCTAACTCTAACCCTAATCCTAACAATAAACCTAAACCTAACCCTAACCCTAACCCTAAACCTAACACTAACCTTAACCCTAACCCTAACCCTAACCCTAACAGTAATCCCTAAACCCTAAACCTAACCCTAACGATATCCCAAACACAAAACTCTAAACCCTAAAAATAATCCACCCTAGACCTTAAACAATCCTAAATCCTAAACCTTTACCCTAAACCCTAAACCCTAAACCTAACAATATCCATGACCCTAAACGTAACCCTAAACCTAACCCTAACCCTAAACCTAATCCGAACACTAAACCCTAAACCCTAAACCTAACCCTAACCTTAACACTAAACTCTAAACCCTAATCCTAATCTACCCTAAACCTTAAACAATCTTAAACCCAAAACCTTAGACCCTAAACACTAAACCCTAAACCCAACAATAAACCTAACCCTAACCCTAACCCTAACCCTAACCCTAAACCTAACCCTAACCGTAACCCTAACCCTAAACCTAACCCTAACCTTAAGCCTAACCATAAACCTAACCCTAACCCTAAACCTAACCTTAACCCTAACCCTAACCCTATCCTAACAATAAACATAATCATAACCCTTACCCTAACCCTAACCCTAACCCTAACCGTAACCCTAACCCTAACCCTAACCGTAACACTAACCCTAACCCTAACCCTAAACATAACCCTAACCCTAACCCTAACCTTAACCTTAACCATAACACTAAACTCTAAACCCTAAACCTAATCCACCCTAAACCTTAAAAAATCCTAAACCATAAACCTTAAACCCTAAACCCCAAGTCTGACAATAAACCTAAACCTAACCCTAAATCTATTTCTAACCCTAACCCTGACCCTAAACTTAACCCTGACCTTAACCCTAACCCTAATCCTAACACTAAACATAACCCTAACCCTAACCCTAACATTAACCCTAACCATAACCCTAACCCTAAACCTAACCCTAACCCTAACCCAAACCCTAACCCTAAACCTAACCCTAACCCTAACCATAACCATAACACTAAACTCTAAACCCTAAACCTAATCCACCCTAAACCTTAAACAATCCTAAACCACAAACCTTAAACCCTAAACCCTTAATCTAACCATAAACCTAAACCTAACCCTAAATCTAACCCTAACCCTAACCCTAACCCTAAACCTAATCCTAACACTAACCATAACCCCAAAAATAACCCTAACCCTAACCCTACACCTA
>NC_137980.1:63496773-63504273 GCF_963924665.1 Micromys minutus | reverse complement strand
CAATCCTAAACCATAAACCTTAAACCCTAAACCCTAAATTTAAAAATAAACCTAAACCTAACCCTAAATATAACCCTAACCCTAACCCTAACCCTAAACCTAAACCTGACCCTAACCCTAACCCTAATCCTAACACTAATCATAACCCAAACACTAACCCTAACACTAACCCTAAACCTAACCCTAAACCTCACACTATCTTTAATCCTAACACTAAACCCTAAACTTTAAATCTAACCCTAACCCTAACCCTACCCTTAACTCTAACCCTAACCCTATCCCTAAACCTAACCCTGACCCTAATCCTAACACTAACCCTATTTCTAATTCTAACCCTAACACTAATCCTAAACTAAAACCTAACCCCCTAATAATAACCCTAACACTAAACCTAACCCTAACTCTAACCCTAACCCTAACCCTAACACTAACCCCTAATCCCTAACACTAACCCTAACCCTAACCCCTAACCCTAACCCTAACCCTAACCCTAACCCTAACCCTAACCCTAACCCTAACCCTAACCCTAACCCTATCCCTAACTTTAACCCTTACCCTAACACTAACACTAACCTTAACCCTAACCCTAACCTTAACCCTCACCCTAACCCTCACCTTAACCCTAAACCTAACCCTAACACTAAACCTAACACCCTAAATCCTAAACCCTAAACCCCGAAAAACCCTAAACACTAATTCCAAAAGCACCCTAAACCCTAAACTATAAACACTAAACGCTAAAAAACCCTAAACCCTAAACCCTAAACACTAAACCCTAAACAAGCCTAAACCCTAAAACCATTAACACTATACCCTAAACAACCCTAAACCCTTAACCCTAAACATTATACCCTAAACCCTAAAACACTATACAACCTTAAACCCTAAACCTTAAAATATCCTAAATCATAAATCCTGAACAACCCTAAACACTAAATTATAAACAACCCTAAAAAACCCTAAACAACTCTAAACGCTAAAACCTAATCAACCCTAACCATTAAACAATCTTAAACGCTAAATTCTATACCCTAAACCTAAACCACCCTAAAACTTAAACAATCCTAAACCCTAAACCTTAAACCATAAACCCTAAATTTTAAACCATAAATCTAAGAATAACCATAACCCTAACCCTAACCCTAAACCTAAACCTAACCCTAACCCCAACCCTAACCTTAACCCCATAACCCTAACCCTAACCTTAAGCCTAACATAACCCCATAACCCTAACTCTAACCCTAACTCTAACCCTAATGCTAACCCTAACCCTAACCCTAACCCTAACCCTAACCCCTTAACCTTAATCCCTAAATCCTGAACCCTGAACAACCATAAATCCTAAACCCTGAACAACCCTAAATCATAAACCCTGAATAACCCTAAACACTAACCTCTAAACAACCCTAAACAACCCTAATCACTAAACCATAAACAACCCTAAACACTAAATCCTAAACAACCCTATACCCTAAACCTTAAACACTAAACCCTAAATAACCCTAAACCCTAAACCATTAACACTATACCCTAAACAACACTAAACACTAAACCCAAAACAACCCTAAAACCTAAACCTTAAACACTAAACCTTAAACAACCCTAAAGCCTAAACACTAAACCCTAAACAACCCTAAACTTTTAACCCTAAACACTATACCCTAAACAACCCTAAACCTTAAACAATCCTAAACTCTAAACCCTAAACCCTTAACCTAAACCACCCTAAATCTTAAACAATCCTAAACCCTAAACCTTAAACCCTAAACACTAAACCCTAAATCCTAAACCTAACAATAACCATAACCCTAACCCTAAACCCTAACCCTTACCCTAACCCTAACCCTAACCCTAATCCTAACCCTAACCCTAACCCTAACCCTAACCCTAACCCTAACCCTAAACCTAATCCTAACCCCAACCTTAACCCTAATCCTAACCCTAACCCTAACCCTAACCCTAACCGTAACCATAACACTAAACTCTAAACCCTAAACCTAATCCACCCTAAACCTTAAACAATCCTAAACCATAAACTTTAGACCCTAAAACCTAAATCTAACAATAAACCTAAACCTAACCCTAAATCTAACCCTAACCCTAACCCTAACCCTAAACCCATCCTGACCCTAACCCTAACCCTAACCCTAACCCTAACCCTAAACCTAACCCTGACCTTAATCCTAACACTAACCCTATTTCTAATTCTAACCCTAACACTAATCCTAAACTTAAACCTAACCCCCTAATAATAACCCTAACCCTAACACTAACCCTAACCCCTAACCCTAACCCTAACCCTAACCCTAACCTAACCCTAACACTAACCCTAACCCTAACCCTAACCCTAACCCTAACCCTAACCCTAACCCTAACCCTAACCCTAAACCTAATCCTCACCCTAACCTTAACCCTAATCCTAACCCTAACCCTAACCCTAACCCTAACCCTAACCGTAACCATAACACTAAACTCTAAACCCTAAACCTAATCCACCCTAAACCTTAAACAATCCTAAACCATAAACCTTAAACCCTAAACCCTAAATCTAACAATAAATCTAAACCTAACCCTAAATCTAACCCTAACCCTATCCCTAACCCTAAACCTAACCCTGACCCTAACCCTAACCCTAATCCTAACACTAACCATAACCCTAACTCTAACACTAACCCTAACCTTAACCCTAACCCTAACCCTAACCCTAACCCTAACCCTAACCCTAACCCTAACCCTAACCATAACCATAATACTAAACTCTAAACCCTAAACCTAATCTAACCTAAACCTTAAACAATCCTAAACCTTAAACCTTAAACCCTAAACCCTAAATCTAACAATAAACCTAAACCTAACCCTAAATCTATCCCTAACCCTAACCCTAACCCTAAACCTAAACCTGACCCTAACCCTAACCTTAATAATAACACTAATCATAACCCAAACACTAACCCTAACCCTAACCCTAAACCTAACCCTAAACCTCACACTATCCCTAATCCTAACACTAAACCCTAAACTTTAAATCTAACCCTAACCCTAACCCTACCCTTAACCCTAACCCTAACCATATCGCTAAACCTAACCCTGACCCTAATCATAACACTAACCCTATTTCTAATTCTAACCCTAACACTAATCCTAAATTAAAACGTAACCCCCTAATAATAACCCTAACACTAAACCTAACCCTAAACCTAACCCTAACCCTAACACTAACCCCTAACCCCTAACACTAACCCTAACCCTAACCCCTAACCCTAACCCTAACCCTAACCCTAACCCTAACCCTAAACCTAACCCTTACCCTAACACTAAAACTCACCTTAACCCTAATCCTAACCTTAACCCTCACCCTAACCCTCACCTTAACCCTAAACCTAACGCTAACACTAACCCTAATAACCTAAATCCTAAACCCTAAACCCCGAAAAACCCTAATCACTAATTCAAAAAGCACCCTAAACCCTTAACCCTAAATATTATACCCTAAACCCTAAAACACTATACAACCTTAAACCCTAAACTCTAAAATATCCTAAATCATAAATCCTGAAAAACCCTAAACACTAAATCAGAAACAACCCTAAAAAACCCTAAACAAATCTAAACGCTAAAACCTAAACAACCATAACCATTAAACAATCTTAAACGATAAACCCTATACCCTAAACCTAAACCACCCTAAAACTTAAACAATCCTAAACCCTAAACCTTAAACCATAAACCTTAAATTTTAAACCATAAATCTAAGAATAACCATAACCCTAACCCTAACCCTAAACCTAAACCTAACCCTAACCCCAACCCTAACCTTAACCCATAACCCTAACCCTAACCTTAAGCCTAACATAACCCCATAACCCTAACTCTAACCCTAACTCTAACCCTAATGCTAACCCTAACCCTAACCCTAACCCTAACCCCTTAACGTTAATCCCTAAATCCTAAACCCTGAACAACCATAAATCCTAAACCCTGAACAACCCTAAATCATAAACCCTGAATAACCCTAAACACTAACCTCTAAACAACCCTAAACAACCCTAATCACTAAACCATAAAAAACCCTAAACACTAAACCCTAAACAACCCTATACCCTAAACCTTAAACACTAAACCCTAAATAACCCTAAACCCTAAACCATTAAAACTATACCCTAAACAACACTAAACACTAAACCCAAAACAACCCTAAAACCTAAACCTTAAACACTAAAACTTAAACAACCCTAAACCCTAAACACTAAATCCTAAACAACCCTAAACTTTTAACCCTAAACACTATACCCTAAACAACCCTAAACCTTAAACAATCCTAAACTCTAAACCCTAAACCCTTAACCTAAACCACCCTAAATCTTAAACAATCCTAAACCCTAAACCTTAAACCCTAAACACTAAACCCTAAACCCTAAACCTAACAATAACCATAACCCTAACCCTAACCCCTAACCCTTACCCTAACCCTAACTCTAACCCTAATCCTAACCCTAACCCTAACCCTAACCCTAACCCTAACCCTAACCCTAACCCTAACCCTAAACCTAATCCTCACCCTAACCTTAACCCTAATCCTAACCCTAACCCTAACCCTAACCCTAACCCTAACCGTAACCATAACACTAAACTCTAAACCCTAAACCTAATCCACCCTAAACCTTAAACAATCCTAAACCATAAACCTTAAACCCTAAACCCTAAATCTAACAATAAATCTAAACCTAACCCTAAATCTAACCCTAATCCTATCCCTAACCCTAAACCTAACCCTGACCCTAACCCTAACCCTAATCCTAACACTAACCATAACCCTAACTCTAACACTAACCCTAACCTTAACCCTAACCCTAACCCTAACCCTAACCCTAACCCTAACCCTAACCCTAACCATAACCATAATACTAAACTCTAAACCCTAAACCTAATCTAACCTAAACCTTAAACAATCCTAAACCTTAAACCTTAAACCCTAAACCCTAAATCTAACAATAAACCTAAACCTAACCCTAAATCTATCCCTAACCCTAACCCTAACCCTAAACCTAAACCTGACCCTAACCCTAACCTTAATAATAACACTAATCATAACCCAAACAATAACCCTAACCCTAACCCTAAACCTAACCCTAAACCTCACACTATCCCTAATCCTAACACTAAACCCTAAACTTTAAATCTAACCCTAACCCTAACCCTACCCTTAACCCTAACCCTAACCATATCGCTAAACCTAACCCTGACCCTAATCCTAACACTAACCCTATTTCTAATTCTAACCCTAACACTAATCCTAAATTAAAACGTAACCCCCTAATAATAACCCTAACACTAAACCTAACCCTAAACCTAACCCTAAACCTAACACTAACCCCTAACCCCTAACACTAACCCTAACCCTAACCCCTAACCCTAACCCTAACCCTAACCCTAACCCTAAACCTAACCCTTACCCTAACACTAAAACTCACCTTAACCCTAATCCTAACCTTAACCCTCACCCTAACCCTCACCTTAACCCTAAACCTAACGCTAACACTAACCCTAATAACCTAAATCCTAAACCCTAAACCCCGAAAAACCCTAATCACTAATTCCAAAAGCACCCTAAACCCTTAACCCTAAATATTATACCCTAAACCCTAAAACACTATACAACCTTAAACCCTAAACTCTAAAATATCCTAAATCATAAATCCTGAAAAACCCTAAACACTAAATCATAAACAACCCTAAAAAACCCTAAACAAATCTAAACGCTAAAACCTAAACAACCCTAACCATTAAACAATCTTAAACGATAAACCCTATACCCTAAACCTAAACCACCCTAAAACTTAAACAATCCTAAACCCTAAAACTTAAACCATAAACCTTAAATTTTAAACCATAAATCTAAGAATAACCATAACCCTAACCCTAACCCTAAACCTAAACCTAACCCTAACCCCAACCCTAACCTTAACCCATAACCCTAACCCTAACCTTAAGCCTAACATAACCCCATAACCCTAACTCTAACCCTAACTCTAACCCTAATGCTAACCCTAACCCTAACCCTAACCCTAACCCCTTAACTTTAATCCCTAAATCCTAAACCCTGAACAACCATAAATCCTAAACCCTGAACAACCCTAAATCATAAACCCTGAATAACCCTAAACACTAACCTCTAAACAACCCTAAACAACCCTAATCACTAAACCATAAAAAACCCTAAACACTAAACCCTAAACAACCCTATACCCTAAACCTTAAACACTAAACCCTAAATAACCCTAAACCCTAAACCATTAAAACTATACCCTAAACAACACTAAACACTAAACCCAAAACAACCCTAAAACCTAAACCTTAAACACTAAAACTTAAACAACCCTAAACCCTAAATACTAAATCCTAAACAACCCTAAACTTTTAACCCTAAACACTATACCCTAAACAACCCTAAACCTTAAACAATCCTAAACTCTAAACCCTAAACCCTTAACCTAAACCACCCTAAATCTTAAACAATCCTAAACCCTAAACCTTAAACCCTAAACACTAAACCCTAAACCCTAAACCTAACAATAACCATAACCCTAACCCTAACCCCTAACCCTTACCCTAACCCTAACTCTAACCCTAATCCTAACCCTAACCCTAACCCTAACCCTAACCCTAACCCTAACCCTAACCCTAACCCTAACCCTAACCCTAAACCTAATCCTCACCCTAACCTTAACCCTAATCCTAACCCTAACCCTAACCCTAACCCTAACCCTAACCGTAACCATAACACTAAACTCTAAACCCTAAACCTAATCCACCCTAAACCTTAAACAATCCTAAACCATAAACCTTAGACCCTAAATCCTAAATCTAACAATAAACCTAAACCTAACCTTAAATCTAACCCTAACCCTAACCCTAACCCTAAACACTCCCTGACCCTAACCCTAACCCTAACCCTAACCCTAACCCTAACCCTAAACCTAACCCTGACCCTAATCCTAATATTAACCCTATTTCTAATTCTAACCCTAACAATAATCCTAAACTTAAACCTAACCCCCTAATAATAACCCTAACCCTAACACTAACCGTAACCCCTAACCCTAACCCTAAACCTATCCTAACCCTAACCTAACCCTAACCCTAACCCTAACCCTAACACTAACTGTAACCATAACACTAAACTCTAAACCCTAAACCTAATCCACCCTAAACCTTAAACAATCCTAAACCAAAAACCTTAAACCCTAAATTCTAAATCTAACAATAAACCTAAACCTGACCCTAAATCTAACCCTAACCCTAACCCTAACCCTAAACCTAACCCTGACCCTAACCCTAACCCTAATCCTAACACTAACCATAACCCTAACCCTAACCCTAACCCTAACCTTAACCCTAACCCTAACCCTAACCCTAACCCTAACCCTAACCCTAACCCTAACGCTAACCCCTTAACCTTAATCCCTAAATCCTAAACCCTGAACAACCATAAATCCTAAA
>NC_137980.1:63461773-63484273 GCF_963924665.1 Micromys minutus | reverse complement strand
TAACCCTAACCCAAACCCTAACACTAACCCCCTAACTTTTACCCTAACCCTAACCCTAACCCTAACCCTAACCATTACCATAAACCTAACCCTAACCCTAACGCCATCCCTAACCCTAACCCTAACCGTAACCATAACACTAAACTCTAAACCCTAAACCTAATTCACCCTAAACCTTAAACAATCCTAAACCATAAACCTTAAACCCTAAACCCTAAATCTAACAATAAATCTAAACCTAACCCTAAATCTAACCCTAACCCTATCCCTAACCCTAAACCTAACCCTTACCCTAACCCTAACCCTAATCCTAACACTAACCATAACCCTAACCCTAACACTAACCCTAACCTTAACCCTAACCCTAACCCTAACCCTAAACCTAACCCTAACCCTAACCCTAACCTTAACCGTAACCATAATACTAAACTCTAAACCCTAAACCTAATCTACCCTAAACCTTAAACAATCCTAAACTTTAAACCTTAAACCCTAAACCCTAAATCTTACAATAAACCTAAACCTAACCCTAAATCTATCCCTAACCCTAACCCTAACCCTAAACCTAAACCTGACCCTAAACCTAACCCTAATAATAAAACTAATCATAACCCAAACACTAACCCTAACCCTAACCCTAAACCTAACCCTAAACCTCACACTATCCCTAATCCTAACACTAAACCCTAAACTTTAAATCTAACCCTAGCCCTAACCCTACCCTTAACCCTAACCCTAACCATATCGCTAAACCTAACCCTGACCCTAATCCTAACACTAACCCTATTTATAATTCTAACCCTAACACTAATCCTAAACTAAAACGTAACCCCCTAATAATAACCCTAACACTAAACCTAACCCTAACCCTAACCCTAACCCTAACCCTAACACTAACCCCTAACCCCTAACACTAACCCTAACCCTAACCCCTAACCCTAACCCTAACCCAAACCCTAACCTTAACCCTAACCCGAACCCTAACCCTAACCCTATCCCTAACCCTAACCCTTACCCTAACACTAACACTAACCTTAACCCTAACCCTAACCTTAACCCTCACCCTAACCCTCACCTTAACCCTAAACCTAACCCTAACACTAACCCTAACACCCTAAATCCTAAACCCTGAACCCCGAAAAACCCTAAACACTAATTCCAAAAGCACCCTAAACCCTTAACCCTAAACATTATACCCTAAACCCTAAAACACTATACAACCTTAAACCCTAAACCTTAAAATATCCTAAATCATAAATCCTGAACAACCCTAAACACTAAATCATAAACAACCCTAAAAAACCCTAAACAACTCTAAACGCTAAAACCTAAACAACCCTAAACATTAAACAATCTTAAACGCTAAACCCTATACCCTAAACCTAAACCAGCCTAAACCTTAAACAATCCTAAACCCTAAACCTTAAACCATAAACCCTAAATTTTAAACCATAAATCTAAGAATAACCATAACCCTAACCCTAACCCTAAACCTAAACCTAACCCTAACCCCAACCCTAATCTTAACCCCATAACCCTAACCCTAACCTTAAGCCTAACATAACCCCATAACCCTAACTCTAACCCTAACTCTAACCCTAATGCTAACCCTAACCCTAACCCTAACCCTAACCCCTTAACCTTAATCCCTAAATCCTAAACCCTGAACAACCATAAATCCTAAACCCTGAACAACCCTAAATCATAAACCCTGAATAACCCTAAACACTAACCTCTAAACAACCCTAAACAACCCTAATCACTAAACCATAAACAACCCTAAACACTAAACCCTAAACAACCCTATACCCTAAACTTTAAACACTAAACCCTAAATGACCCTAAACCCTAAACCATTAACACTATACCCTAAACAACACTAAACACTAAACCCAAAACAACCCTAAAACCTAAACCTTAAACACTAAACCTTAAACAACCCTAAACCCTAAACATTAAACCCTAAACAACCCTAAACTTTTAACCCTAAACACTATACCCAAAACAACCCTAAACCTTAAACAATCCTAAACTCTAAACCCTAAACCCTTAACCTAAACCACCCTAAATCTTAAACAATCCTAAACCCTAAACCTTAAACCCTAAACACTAAACCCTAAACCCTAAACCTAACAATAACCATAAACCTAACCCTAACCCCTAACCCTTACCCTAACCCTAACCCTAACCCTAACCCTAACCCTAACCCTAACCCTAAACCTAATCCTAACCCTAACCTTAACCCTAATCCTAACCCTAACCCTAACCCTAACCCTAACCGTAACCATAACACTAAACTCTAAACCCTAAACCTAATCCACCCTAAACCTTAAAAAATCCTAAACCATAAACCTTAGACCCTAAATCCTAAATATAACAATAAACCTAAACCTAACCCTAAATCTAATCCTAACCCTAACCCTAACCCTAAACCCTCCCTGACCCTAACCCTAACCCTAACCCTAACCCTAAACCTAACCCTGACCCTAATCCTAACACTAACCCTATTTCTAATTCTAACCCTAACACTAATCCTAAACTTAAACCTAACCACCTAATAATAACCCTAACCCTAACACTAACCCTAACCCCTAACACTAACCCAAACCCTAATCCTAACCTAACCCTAACCCTAACCCTAACCCAAACCCTAACACTAACCCCCTAACTTATACCCTAACCCTAACCCTAACCCTAACCCTAAACCTTACCATAACCCTAACATTAACCCTAACCCCATCCCTAACCCTAACCCTAACCATAACAATAACACTAAACTCTAAACCCTAAAACTAATCCACCCTAAACCTTAAACAATCCTAAATCATAAACCTTAAACCCTAAACCCTAAATCTAACAATAAACCTAAACCTAACACTAAATCTAACCCTAACCCTATCCCTAACCCTAAACCTAACCCTGACCCTAACCCTAACCCTAATACTAACACTAACCATAACCCTAACCCTAACACTAACCCTAACCTTAACCCTAACCCTAACCCTAACCCTAACCCTAACTCTAAACCTAACCCTAACCCTAACCGTAACCATAATACTAAACTCTAAACCCTAAACCTAATCTACCCTAAACCTTAAACAATCCTAAACCTTAAACATTAAACCCTAAACCCTAAATCTAACAATAAACCTAAACCTAACCCTAAATCTAACCCTAACCCTAACCCTAACCCTAAACCTAAACCTGACCCTAACACTAACCCTAATAATAACACTAATCGTAACCCAAACACTAACCCTAACCCTAACCCTAAACCTAACCCTAAACCTCACACTATCCCTAATCCTAACACAAAACCCTAAATTTTAAATCTAACCCTAACCCTAACCCTACCCTTAACACTAACCCTAACCATATCCCTAAACCTAACCCTGACCCTAATCCTAAAACTAACCCTATTTCTAATTCTAACCCTAACACTAATCCTAAACTAAAACCTAACCCCCTAATAATAACCCTAACACTAAACCTAACCCTAACCATAACCCTAACCCTAACCCTAACACTAACCCCTAACCCCTAACACTAACCCTAACCCTAACCCCTAACCCTAACCCTAACCCTAACCCTAACTTTAACCCTAACCCTAACCCTAACCTTAACCCTATCTCTAACCCTAACCCTTACCCTAACACTAACACTAACCTTAACCCTAACCCTAACCTTAACCCTCACCCTAACCCTCACCTTAACCCTAAACCTAACCCTAACACTAACCCTAACACCCTAAATCCTAAACCCTAAACCCCGAAAAACCCTAAACACTAATTCCAAAAGCACCCTAAACCCTAAAGTATAAACACTAAACGCTAAAAAACCCTAAACCCTAAACCCTAAACACTAAACCCTAAACAAGCCTAAACCCTAAAACCATTAACACTATACCCTAAACAACCCTAAACCCTTAACCCTAAACATTATACCCTAAACCCTAAATCACTATACAACCTTAAACCCTAAACCTTAAAATATCCTAAATCATAAATCCTGAACAACCCTAAACACTAAATCATAAACAACCCTAAAAAACCCTAAACAACTCTAAACGCTAAAACCTAAACAACCCTAAACATTAAACAATCTTAAACGCTAAACCCTATACCCTAAACCTAAACCACCCTAAAACTTAAACAATCCTAAACCCTAAACCTTAAACCATAAACCCTAAATTTTAAACCATAAATCTAAGAATAACCATAACCCTAACCCTAACCCTAAACCTAAACCTAACCCTAACCCCAACCCTAACCTTAACCCCATAACCCTAACCCTAACCTTAAACCAAACATAACCCCATAACCCTAACTCTAACCCTAACTCTAACCCTAATGCTAACCCTAACCCTAACCCTAACCCGAACCCTAACCCCTTAACCTTAATCCCTAAATCCTAAACCCTGAACAACCATAAATCCTAAACCCTGAACAACCCTAAATTATAAACCCTGAATAACCCTAAACACTAACCTTTAAACAACCCTAAACAACCCTAATCACTAAACCATAAACAACCCTAAACACTAAACCCTAAACAACCCTATACCCTAAACCTTAAACACTAAACCCTAAATAACCCTAAATCCTAAACCATTAACACTATACCCTAAACAACACTAAACACTAAACCCAAAACAACCCTAAAACCTAAACCTTAAACACTAAACCTTAAACAACCCTAAACCCTAAACACTAAATCCTAAACAACCCTAAACTTTTAACCCTAAACACTATACCCTAAACAACCCTAAACCTTAAACAATCCTAAACTCTAAACCCTAAACCCTTAACCTAAACCACCCGAAATCTTAAACAATCCTAAACCCTAAACCTTAAACCCTAAACACTAAACCCTAAACCCTAAACCTAACAATAACCATAACCCTAACCCTAACCCCTAACCCTTACCCTAACCCTAACCCTAACCCTAATCCTAACCCTAACCCTAACCCTAACCCTAACCCTAACCTTAACCCTCACCCTAAACCTAATCCTAACCCTAACCTTAACCCTAATCCTAACCCTAACCCTAACCCTAACCATAACCATAAAACTAAACTCTAAAACCTAAACCTAATCGACCCTAAACCTTAAACAATCCTAAACCATAAACCTTAAACCCTAAACCCTAAATCTAACAATAAACCTAAACCTGACCCTAAATCTAACCCTAACACTAACCCTAACCCTAAACCTAACCCTGACCCTAACCCTAACCCTAATCCTAACACTAACCATAACCCTAACCCTAACCCTAACCCTAACCCTAACCTTAACCCTAACCCTAAGCCTAACCCTAACACTAACCCTAACCCTAACCCTAACCCTAACCCCTTAACCTTAATCCCTAAATCCTAAACACTGAACAACCATAAATCCTAAACCCTGAACAACCCTAAATCATAAACCCTGAATAACCCTAAACAATAACCTCTAAACAACCCTAAACAACCCTAATCACTAAACCATAAACAACCCTAAACACTAAACCCTAAACAACCCTATACCCTAAACCTTAAACACTAAACCCTAAATAACCCTAAACTTTAAACCATTAAAACTAAACCCTAAACAACACTAAACACTAAACCCAAAACAACCCTAAAACCTAAACCTTAAACACTAAACCTTAAACAACACTAAACCCTAAACACTAAACCCTAAACAACCCTAAACTTTTAACCCTAAACACTATACCCTAAACAACCCTAAACCTTAAACAATCCTAAAGTCTAAACCCTAAACCCTTAACCTAAACCACCCTAAATCTTAAACAATCCTAAACCCTAAACCTTAAACCCTAAACACTAAACCCTAAACCCTAAACCTACAATAACCATAACCCTAACCATAACCCCTAACCCTTACCCTAACCCTAACCCTAACCCTAATCCTAACCCTAACCCTAACCCTAACCCTAACCCTAACCCTAACCCTAAACCTAATCCTAACCCTAACCTTAACCCTAATCCTAAACCAAACCCTAACCCTAACCCTAACCGTAACCATAACACTAAACTCTAAACCCTAAACCTAATCCACCCTAAACCTTAAACAATCCTAAACCATAAACCTTAGACCCTAAATCCTAAATCTAACAATAAACCTAAACTTAACCCTAAATCTAACCCTAACCCTAACCCTAACCCTAAACCCTCCCTGACTCTAACCCTAACCCTAACCCTAACACTAACCCTAAACCTAACCCTGACCCTAATCCTAACACTAACCCTATTTCTAATTCTAACCCTAACACTAATTCTAAACTTAAACCTAACCCCCTAATAATAACCCTAACCCTAACACTAACCCTAACACCTAACCCTAACCCTAACCCTAACCCTAACCTAACCCTAACCCTAACCCTAACAATAACCCTAACACTAACCCCTAACCCTTACCCTAACCCTAACCCTAACTCTGACCATTACCCTAACAATAACCCTAACCCTAACCCTAACCCTAACCCTAACACTAACACTAACCGTAACCATAATACTAAACCCTAAATCTAACAATAAACCTAAACCTGACCCTAAATCTAACCCTAACCCTAACACTAACCCTAAACCTAACCCTGACCCTAACCCTAACCCTAATCCTAACACTAACCATAACCCTAACCCTAACCCTAACACTAACCTTAACCCTAACCCTAACCCTAACCCTAACCCTAACCCTAACCCTAACCCCAACCCTAACCGTAACCCTAATACTAAACTCTAAACCCTAAACCTAATCCACCCCAAACCTTAAACAATCCTAAACCATAAACCTTAAACCCTAAACCCTAAATCTAAAAATAAACCTAAACCTAACCCTTAATCTAAACCTAACCCTAACCCTAACCCTAAACCTAACCCTGACCCTAACCCTAACCCTAATCCTAACACTAACCATAGCCCAAACACTAACCCTAACCCTAACCCTAAACCTAACCATAACCCTAAACCTCACACTATCCCTAATCCTAACACTAAACCCTAAACTTTAAATCTAACCCTAACCCTAACCCTACCCTTAACCCTAACCCTAACCCTATCCCTAAACCTAACCCTGACCCTAATCCTAACACTAACCCTATTTCTAATTCTAACCCTAACACTAATCCTTAACTAAAACCTAACCCCCTAATAATAACCCTAACACTAAACCTAACCTTAACCCTAACCCTAACCCTAACACTAACCCCTAACCCCTAACACTAACCCTAACCCTAACCACTAACCCTAACCCTAACCCTAACCCTAACCCTAACACTAACCCTAACCCTAACCCTATCCCTAACCCTAACCCTTACCCTAACACTAACACTAACCTTAACCCTAACCCTAACCTTAACCCTCACCCTAACCCTCACCTTAACCCTAAACCTAACCCTAACACTAACCCTAACACCCTAAATCCTAAACCCTAAACCCCGAAAAACCCTAAACACTAATTCCAAAAGCACCCTAAACCCTAAAGTATAAACACTAAACGCTAAAAAACCCTAAACCCTAAACCCTAAACACTAAACCCTAAACAAGCCTAAACCCTAAAACCATTAACACTATACCCTAAACAACCCTAAACCCTTAACCCTAAACATTATACCCTAAACCCTAAAACACTATACAACCTTAAACCCTAAACCTTAAAATATCCTAAATCATAAATCCTGAACAACCCTAAACACTAAATTTTAAACAACCCTAAAAAACCCTAAACAACCCTAAACGCTAAAACCTAAACAACCCTAACCATTAAACAATATTAAACGCTAAACCCTATACCCTAAACCTAAACCACCCTAAAACTTAAACAATCCAAAACCCTAAACCTTAAACCATAAACCCTAAATTTTAAACCATAAATCTAAGAATAACCATAACCCTAACCCTAACCCTAAACCTAAACCTAACCCTAACCCCAACCCTAACCTTAACCCCATAACCCTAACCCTAACCTTAAGCCTAACATAACCCCATAACCCTAACTCTAACCCTAACTCTAACCCTAATGCTAACCCTAACCCTAACCCTAACCTTAACCCCTTAACCTTAATCCCCCAAGGGCCCTAACAACGGCCCTACCAACGGCCCTAGCAACGGCCCTAGCAACGGCCCTAGCAATGGCCCTAGCAACGGCCCTAACAACGGCCCTAACCACGGCCCTAGCAACGGCCCTAGCAACGGCCCTAGCAACGTCCCTAACAAGGGCCCTAGCAACGGCCCTAAAAACGGCCCTAGAAACGGCCCTAAAAACATAAACAATCCTAAACCCTAAACCTTAAACCATAAACCCTAAATTTTAAACCATAAATCTAAGAATAACCATAACCCTAAACCTAACCCTAAACCTAAACCTAATCCTAACACCAACCCTAATCTTAACCCCATAACCCTAACCCTAACCTTAAGCCTAACATAACCACATAACCCTAACCCTAACCCTCACCCTAACCCTAACCCTAACCCTAACCCTAACCCTAACCCTAACCCTAACCCTAACCCTTACCATAACCCTAACCATAACCCTAACCCCATCCCTAACCCTAACCCTAACCGTAACCATAACACTAAACTCTAAACCCTAAACATAATCCACCCTAAACCTTAAACAATCCTAAACCGTAAACCTTAAACCCTAAACCCTAAATCTAACAATAAACCTAAACCTAACCCTAAATCCAACCCTAACCCTATCCCTAACCCTAAACCTAACCCTGACACTAAACCTAACCCTAATCTTAACACTAACCATAACCCTAACCCTAACATTAACCCTAACCTTAACCCTAACCCTAACCCTAACCCTAACCCTAACTCTAACCCCAACCCTAACCCTAACTGTAACCATAATAGTAAACTCTAAACCCTAAACCTAATCTACCCTAAACCTTAAACAATCCTAAACCTTAAACCTTAAACCCTAAACCCTAAATCTAACAATAAACCTAAACCTAACCCTAAATCTGACCCTAACCCTAACCCTAACCCTAAACCTAAACCTGACCCTAACCCTAACCCTAATAATAACACTAATCATAACCCAAACACTAACCCTAACCCTAACGCAAAACCTAACCCTAATCCTCACACTATCCCTAATCCTAACAGTAAACCCTAAACTTTAAATCTAACCCTAACCCTAAAGCTACCCTTAACCCTAAACCTAACCATATCCCTAAACCTAACCCTGACCCTAATCCTAACACTAACCCTATTTCTAATTCTAACCCTAACACTAATCCTAAACTAAAACATAACCCCCTAATAATAACCCTAAAACTAAACCTAACCCTAAACCTAACCCTAACCCTAACCCTAACACTAACCCCTAACCCCTAACACTAACCCTAACCCTAAACCCTAACCCTAACCCTAACCCTAACCTTAACCCTAACCCTAACCCTAACCCTATCCCTAACCCTAACCCTTACCCTAACACTAACACTAACCTTAACCCTAACCATAACCTTAACCCTCACCCTAACCCTCACCTTAACCCTAAACCTAACCCTAACACTAACCCTAACACCTAAATCCTAAACCCTAAACCCCGAAAAACCCTAAACACTAATTCCAAAAGCACCCTTAACCCTAAACTATAAACACTAAACGCTAAAAAACCCTAAACCCTAAACCCTAAACACTAAACACTAAACAAGCCTAAACCCTAAAACAATTAACACTATACCCTAAACAACCCTAAACCCTTAACCCTAAACATTATACCCTAAACCCTAAAACACTATACAACCTTAAACCCTAAACCTTAAAATATCCTAAATCATAAATCCTGAACAACCCTAAACAATAAATCATAAACAACCCTAAAAAACCCTAAACAACTCTAAACGCTAAAACCTAAACAACCCTAAACATTAAACAATCTTAAACGCTAAACCCTATACCCTAAACCTAAACCACCCTAAAACTTAAACAATCCTAAACCCTAAACCTTAAACCATAAACCCTAAAATTTAAACCTTAAATCTAAGAATAACCATAACCCTAACCCTAACCCTAAACCTAAACCTAACCCTAACCCCAACCCTAACCTTAACCCCATAACCCTAACCCTAACCTTAAGACTAACATAACCCCATAACCCTAACTCTAACCCTAACTCTAACCCTAATGCTAACCCTAACCCTAACCCTAACCCTAACCCCTTAAACTTAATCCCTAAATCCTAAACCCTGAACAACCATAAATCCTAAACCCTGAACAACCCTAAATCATAAACCCTGAATAACCCTAAACACTAACCTCTAAACAACCCTAAACAACCCTAATCACTAAACCATAAACAACCCTAAACACTAAACCCTAAACAAACCTATACCCTAAACCTTAAACACTAAACCCTAAATAACCCTAAACCCATAACCATTAACACTATACCCTAAACAACACTAAACACTAAACCCAAAACAACCCTAAAACCTAAACCTTAAACACTAAACCTTAAACAACCCTAAACCCGAAACACTAAACCCTAAAAAACCCTAAACTTTTAACCCTAAACACTATACCCTAAACAACCCTAAACCTTAAACAATCCTAAACTCTAAACCCTATACCCTTAACCTAAACCCCCATAAATCTTAAACAATCCTAAACCCTAAACCTTAAACCCTAAACACTAAACCCTAAACCCTAAACCTAACAATAACCATAACCCTAACCCTAACCCCTAACCCTTACCCTAACCCTAACCCTAACCCTAATCCTAACACTAACCCTAACACTAACCCTAACCCTAACCCTAACCCTAACCCTAAACCTAAACCTAATCCTAACCCTAAACTTAACCCTAATCCTAACCCTAACCCTAACCCTAACCCTAACCGTAACCATAACACTAAACTCTAAAACCTAAACCTAATCCACCCTAAACCTTAAGCAATCCTAAACCATAAACCTTAGACCCTAAATCCTAAATCTAACAATAAACCTAAACCTAACCCTAAATCTTACCCTAACCCTAACTCTAACCCTAAACCCTCCCTTACCCTAACCCTCGCCCTAACCCTAACCCTAACCCTAAACCTAACACTGACCCTAATCCTAACACTAACCCTATTTCTAATTCTAACCCTAACACTAATCCTACCTTAAACCTAACCCCCTAATAATAACCCTAACCCTAACACTAACCCTAACCCCTAACCCTAACCCTAACCCTAACCCTAACCCTAACCTAACCCTAACCCTAACCCTAACCCTAACACTAACCCCTAACCCTTACGCTAACTCTAACCCTAACCCTAACCCTAACAATTACCCTAAACCTAACCCTAACCCTAACCCTAACCCTAACACTAACCATAACCATAACACTAAACTCTAAACCCTAAACCTGATCCACCCTAAACCTTAAACAATCCTAAACCATAAACCTTAAACCCTAAACCCTAAATCTAACAATAAACCTAAACCTGACCCTAAATCTAACCCTAACCCTAAACCTAACCCTAAACCTAACCCTGACCCTAACCCTAACCCTAATCCTAACACTAACCATAACCCTAACCCTAACCCTAACCTTAACCCTAACCCTAACCCTAACCCCTTAACCTAATCCCTAAATGCTAAACCCTGAACAACCATAAATCCTAAACCCTGAACAACCCTAAATCATAAACCCTGAATAACCCTAAACACTAACCTCTAAACAACCCTAAACAACCCTAATCACTAAACCATAAACAACCCTAAACACTAAACCCTAAACAACCCTATACCCTAAACCTTATACACTAAACCCTAAATAACCCTAAACCCTAAACCATTAACACTATACCCTAAACAACACTAAACACTAAACCCAAAACAACCCTAAAACATAAACCTTAAACACTAAACCTTAAACAACCCTAAACCCTAAACACTAAACCCTAAACAACCCTAAACTTTTAACCCTAAACACTATACCCTAAACAACCCTAAACCTTAAACAATCCTAAACTCTAAACCCTAAACCCTTAAACTAAACCACCCTCAATCTTAAACAATCCTAAACCCTAAACCTTAAACCCTAAACACTAAACCCTAAACCCTAAACCTAACAATAACCATAACCCTAACCCTAACCCCTAACCCTTAACCTAACCCTAACCCTGACCCTAATCCTAACCCTAACCCTAACCCTAACCCTAACCCTAACCCTAACCCTAAACCTAATCCTAACCCTAACCTTAACCCTAATCCTAACCCTAACCCTAACCCTAACCGTAACAATAACACTAAACTCTAAACCCTAAACCTAATCAAACCTAAACCTTAAACAATCCTAAACCTTAAACCTTAGACCCTAAATCCTAAATCTAACAATAAACCTAAACCTAACACTAAATCTAACCCTAACCCTAACCCTAACCCTAAACCCTCCCTGATCCTAACCCTAACCCTAACCCTAACCCTAAACCTAACCCTGACCTTAATCCTAACACTAACCCTCTTTCTAATTCTAACCCTAACACTAATCCTAAACTTAAACCTAACCCCCTAATAATAACTCTAACCCTTTCACTAACCCTAACCCCTAACCCTAACCCTAACAGTAACCCTAACCCTAACCTAACCCTAACCCTAACCTTAACCCTAACCCTAACCTAACCCTAACCCTAACCCTAACCCTAACCCTAACCCTAACCCTAACCCTAACACAAACCCTAACACTAACCCTCTAACTTTTACCCTAACCCTAACCCTAACCCTAAACCTAACCCTTACCATAACCCTAACCCTAACCCTAACCCCATCCCTAACCCTAACCCTAACCGTAACCATAACACTAAATTCTAAACCCTAAACCTAATCCACCCTAAACCTTAAACAATCCTAAACCATAAACCTTAAACGCTAAACCCTAAATCTAACAATAAACCTAAACCTAACCCTAAATCTAACCCTAACCCTATCCCTAACCCTAAACCTAACCCTGACCCTAACCCTAACCCTAATCCTAACACTAACCATAACCCTAACCCTAACACTAACCCTAACCTTAACCCTAACCCTAACCCTAACCCTAACCCTAACTCTAACCCTAACCCTAACCCTAACAGTAACCATAATACTAAACTCTAAACCCTAAAACTAATCCACCCTTAAACTTAAACAATCCTAAACCATAAACCTTAAACCCTAAACCCTAAATCTAACAATAAACCTAAACCTAACCCTAAATCTAACCCTAACCCTAACCCTAACCCTAAACATAAACCTGACCCTAACCCTAATCCTAATCCTAACACTAATCATAACCCAAACACTAACCCTAACCCTAACCCTAAACCTAACCCTAAACCTCACACTATCCCTAATCCTAACACTAAACCCTAAACTTTAATTCTAACCCTAACCCTAACCCTACCCCTAACCCTAACCCTAACCATATTTTTAAACCTAACCCTGACCCTAATCCTAACACTAACCCTATTTCTAATTCTAACCCTAACACTAATCCTAAACTAAAACCTAACCCCCTAATAATAACCCTAACACTAAACCTAACCCTAACCCTAACCCTAACCCTAACCCTAACCCTAACACTAACCCCTAACCCCTAACACTAACCCTAACCCAAACCCCTAACCCTAACCCTAACCCTAACCCTAACCTTAACCCTAACCCTAACCCTAACCCTAACCCTATCCCTAACCCTAACCCTTATTCTAACACTAACACTAACCTTAACACTAACCCTAACCTTAACCCTCACCCTAACCCTCACCTTAACCCTAAACCTAACCCTAACACTAACCCTAACACCCTAAATCCTAAACCCTAAACCCCGAAAAACCCTAAACACTAATTCCAAAAGCACCCTAAACCCTAAACTATAAACACTAAACGCTAAAAAACCCTAAACCCTAAACCCTAAACACTTAACCCTAAACAAGCCTAAACCCTAAAACCATTAACACTATACCCTAAACAACCCTAAACCCTTAACCCTAAACATTATACCCTAAACCCTAAAACACTATACAACCTTAAACCCTAAACCTTAAAATATCCTAAATCATAAATCCTGAACAACCCTAAACACTAAATTATAAACAACCCTAAAAAACCCTAAACAACTCTAAACGCTAAAACCTAAACAACCCTAACCATTAAACAATCTTAAACGCTAAATTTTGTACCCTAAACCTAAACCACCCTAAAACTTAAACAATCCTAAACCCTAAACCTTAAACCATAAACCCTAAATTTTAAACCATAAATCTAAGAATAACCATAACCCTAACCCTAACCCTAAACCTAAACCTAACCCTAACTCCAACCCTAACCTTAACCCCATAACCCTAACCTTAATCTTAAGCCTAACATAACCCCATAAGCCTAACTCTATCCCTAATTCTAACCCTAATGCTAACCCTAACCCTAACCCTAACCCTAACCCCTTAACCTTAATCGCTAAATCCTAAACCCTGAACATCCATAAATCCTAAACCCTGAACAACCCTAAATCATAAACCCTGAATAACCCTAAACACTAACCTCTAAACAACCCTAAACAACCCTAATCACTGAACCATAAACAACCCTAAACACTAAACCCTAAACAACCCTATACCTTAAACTTTTAACACTAAACCCTAAATAACCCTAAACCCTAAACCATTAACACTATACCCTAAACAACACTAAACACTAAACCCAAAACAACCCTAAAACCTAAACCTTAAACACTAAACCTTAAACAACCCTAAACCCTAAACACTAAACCCTAAACAACCCTAAACTTTTAACCCTAAACACTATACCCTAAACAACCCTAAACCTTAAACAATCCTAAACTCTAAACCCTAAACCATTAACCTAAACCACCCTAAATCTTAAACAATCCTAAACCCTAAACCTTAAACCATAAACACTAAACCCTAAACCCTAAACCTAACAATAACCATAACCCTAACCCTAACCCCTAACCCTTACCCTAACCCTAACCCTAACCCGAATCCTAACCCTAACCCTAACCCTAACCCTAACCCTAATCCTAACCCTAAACCTAACCCTAACCTTAACCCTAATCCTAACCCTAACCCTAACCCTAACCCTAACCCTAACCCTAAACCTAATCCTAACCCTAACCCTAACCCTAACTCTAACCCTAAACCTAACCCTAACCCTAAACCTAATCCTAACCCTAACCTTAACCCTAATCCTAACCCTAACCCTAATCCTAACCGTAACCATAACACTAAACTCTAAACCCTAAACCTAATCCACCCTAAACCTTAAACAATCCTAAACCATAAACCTTAGACCCTAAATCCTAAATCTAACAATAATCCTAAACCTAACCCTAAATCTAACCCTAACCCTAACCCTAACCCTAAACCCTCCCTGACCCTAACCCTAACCCTAACCCTAAACCTAACCCTGACCCTAATCCTAACACTAACCCTATTTCTAATTCTAACTCTAACACTAATCCTAAACATAACCTAACCCCCTAATAATAACACTAACCCTTTCACTAAACCTAACCCCTAACCCTAACCCTAACCCTAACCCTAACCCTTACCTAACCCTAACCCTAACCCTAACCTTAACCCTAACCCTAACCTAACCCTAACCCTAACCCTAACACTAACACAAATCCTAACACTAACCCCCTAACTTTTTCCCTAACCCTAACCCTAACCCTAAACCTAACCCTTACCATAACCCTAACCCTAACCCTAACCCCATCTTTAACCCTAACCATAACCGTAACCATAACACTAAACTCTAAACCCTAAACCTAATCCACCCTAAATCTTAAACAATCCTAAACCATAAACCTTAAACCCTAAACCCTAAATCTAACAATAAACCTAAACCTAACCCTAAATCTAACCCTAACCCTATCCCTAACCATAAACCTAACCCTGACCCTAACCCTAACCCTAATCCTAACACTAACCATAACCCTAACCCTAACACTAACCCTAACCTTAACCCAAACCCTAACCCTAACCCTAACCCTAACTCTAACCCTAACCCTAACCCTAACCGTAACCATAATACTAAACTCTAAACCCTAAACCTAATCCACCCTTAAACTTAAACAATCCTAAACCATAAACCTTAAACCCTAAACCCTAAATCTAACAATAAACCTAAACCTAACCCTAAATCTAACCCTTACCCTAACCCTAACCCTAAACATAAACCTGACCCTAACCCTAATCCTAATCCTAACATTAATCATAACCCAAACACTAACCCTAACCCTAACCCTAAACCTAACCCTAAACCTCACACTATCCCTAATCCTAACACTAAACCCTAAACTTTAATTCTAACCCTAACCCTACCCTTAACCCTAACCCTAACCATATTTCTAAACCTAACCCTGACCCTAATCCTAACACTAACCCTATTTCTAATTCTAACCCTAACACTAATCCTAAACTAAAACCTAACCCCCTAATAATAACCCTAACACTAAACCTAACCCTAGCCCTAACCCTATCCCTAACCCTAACACTAACCCCTAACCCCTAACACTAACCCTAACCCAAACCCCTAACCCTAACCCTAACCCTAACCCTAACCTTAACCCTAACCCTAACCCTAACCCTAATCCTATCCCTAACCCTAACCCTTATTCTAACACTAACACTAACCTTAACCCTAAACCTAACCTTAACCCTCACCCTAACCCTCACCTTAACACTAAACCTAACCCTAACACTAAACCTAACACCCTAAATCCTAATCCCTAAACCCCGAAAAACCCTAAACACTAATTCCAAAAGCACCCTAAACCCTAAAGTATAAACACTAAACGATAAAAAACCCTAAACCCTAAACCCTAAACACTAAACCCTAAACAAGCCTAAACCCTTAAACCATTAACACTATACCCTAAACAACCCTAAACCCTTAACACTAAACATTATACCCTAAACCCTAAAACACTATACAACCTTAAACCCTAAAACTTAAAATATCCTAAATCATAAATCCTGAACAACCCTAAACACTAAATCATAAACAACCCTAAAAAACCCTAAACAACTCTAAACGCTAAAACCTAAACAACCCTGAACATTAAACAATCTTAAACTCTAAACCCTATACCCTAAATCTAAACCACCCTAAAACTTAAACAATCCTAAACCCTAAACCTTAAACCATAAACCCTAATTTTTAAACCATAAATCTAAGAATAACCATAACCCTAACCGTAACCCTAAACCTAAGCCTAACCCTAACCCCAACCCTAACCTTAACCCCATAACCCTAACCCGAACCTTAAGCCTAACATAACACCATAACCTTAACTCTAACCCTAACTCTAACCCTAATGCTAACCCTAACCCTAACCCTAACCCTAACCTTAACCCCTTAACCTTAATCCCTAAATCCTAAACCCTGAACAACCATAAATCCTAAACCCTGAACAACCCTAAATCATAAACCCTGAATAACCATAAACACTAACCTCTAAACAACCCTAAACAACCCTAATCACTAAACCATAAACAACCCTAAACACTAAACCCTAAACAACCCTATACCCTAAACCTTAAACACTAAACCCTAAATAACCCTAAACCCTAAACCATTAACACTATACCCTAAACAACCCTAAACCTTAAACAATCATAAAGTCTAAACCTTAAACCCTTAACCTAAACCACCCTAAATCTTAAACAATCCTAAACCCTAAACCTTAAACCCTAAACACTAAACCCTAAACCCTAAACCTAACAATAACCATACCCCTAACCCTAACCTCTAACTGTTACCCCAACCCTAACCCTAACCCTAATCCTAACCCTAACCCTAACCCTAACCCTAACCCTAACCCTAACACTAACCCTAAACCTAAACCTAATCCTAACCCTAACCTTAACCCTAATCCTAACCCTAACCCTAACCCTAACCCTAACCGTAACCATAACACTAAACTCTAAACCCTAAACCTAATCCACCCTAAACCTTAAACAATCCTAAACCATAAACCTTAGACCCTAAATCCTAAATCTATCAATAAACCTAAACCTAACCCTAAATCTAACCCTAACCCTAACCCTAACCCTAAACCCTCCCTGACCCTAACCCTAACCCTAACCCTAACCCTAACCTAACCCTAACCCTAACCCTAACCTTAACCCTAACTATTACCCTAACCCTAACCCTAACCCTAACCCTAACCCTAACCCTAACCCTAACACTAACCATAACCATAACACTAAACTCTAAACCCTAAACCTAATACACCCTAAACCTTAAACAATCCTAAACCATACACCTTAAACCCTAAACCCTAAATCTAACAATAAACCTAAACCTGACCCTAAATCTAACCCTAACCCTAACCCTAACCCTAAACCTAACCCTGACCCTAACCCTAACCCTAACCTTAACCCTAACCCTAACCCTAACCCTATCCCTAACCCTAACCCTAACCCTAACCCTAACCTATTAACCTTAATCCCTAAATCCTAAACCCTGAACAACCATAAATCCTAAACCCTGAACAACCCTAAATCATAAACCCTGAATAACCCTAAACACTAACCTCTAAACAACCCTAAACAACCCTAATCACTAAACCATAAACAACCCTAAACACTAAACCCTAAACAACCCTATACCCTAAACCTTAAACACTAAACCCTAAATAACCCTAAACCCTAAACCATTAACACTATACCCTAAACAACACTAAACATTAACCCAAAACAACCCTAAAACCTAAACCTTACACACTAAAACTTAAACAACCCTAAACCCTAAACACTAAAGCCTAAACAACCCTAAACTTTTAACCCTAAACACTATACCCTAAACAACCCTAAACCTTAAACAATCCTAAAGTCTAAACCCTAAACCTTTAACCTAAACCACCCTAAATCTTAAACAATCCTAAACCCTAAACCTTAAACCCTAAACACTAAACCCTAAACCCTAAACCTAACAATAACCATAACCCTAACCCTAACCCCTAACCCTTACCCTAACCCTAACCCTAACCCTAATCCTAACCCTAACCCTAACCCTAACCCTAACCCTAACCCTAACCCTAACTCTAAACCTAATCCTAACCCTAACCTTAACCCTAATCCTAACCCTAACCCTAACCCTAACCCTAACCGTAACCATAACACTAAACTGTAAACCCTAAACCTAATCCACCCTAAACCTTAAACAATCCTAAACCATAAACCTTAGACCCTAAATCCTAAATCTAACAATAAACCTAAACCTAACCCTAAATCTAACCCTAACCCTAACCCTAACCCTAAACCCTCCCTGACCCTAACCCTAACCCTAACCCTAACCCTAACCCTAAACCTAACCCTGACCCTAATCCTAACACTAACCCTATTTCTAATTCTAACCCTAACACTAATCCTAAACTTAAACCTAACCCCCTAATAATAACCCTAACCCTAACACTAACCCTAACCCCTAACCCTAACCCTAACCCTAACCCTAACCCTAACCTAACCCTAACCCTAATCTAACCCTAACCCTAACACTAACCCCTAACCCTTACCCTAACCCTAACCCTAACCCTAACCCTAACCATTACCCTAACCCTAACCCTAACCCTAACCCTAACCCTAACACTAACCGTAACCATAACACTAAACTCTAAACCCTAAACCTAATCCACTCTAAACCTTAAACAATCCTAAACCATAAACCTTAAACCCTAAACACTAAATCTAACAATAAACCTAAACCTGACCCTAAATCTAACCCTAACCCTAACCCTAACCCTAAACCTAACCCTGACCCTAACCCTAACCCTAATCCTAACACTAACCATAACCCTAACCCTAACCCTAACCCTAACCTTAACCCTAACCCTAACCCTAACCCTAACCCTAACTTTAACCTTAACCCTAACCCTAAACCTAACCCTAACCCTTACCCTAACCCTAACCCTAACCCTAACCCCTTAACCTTAATCCCTAAATCCTAAACCCTGAACAACCATAAATCCTAAACCGTGAACAACCCTAAATCATAAACCCTGAATAACCCTAAACACTAACCTCTAAACAACCCTAAACAACCCTAATCACTAAACCATAAACAACCCTAAACACTAAACCCTAAACAACCCTATACCCTAAACCTTAAACACTAAACCCTAAATAACCCTAAACCCTAAACCATTAACACTATACCCTAAACAACACTAAACACTAAACCCAAAACAACCCTAAAACCTAAACCTTAAACACTAAACCTTAAACAACCCTAAACCCTAAACACTAAACCCTAAACAACCCTAAACTTTTAATCCGAAACACTATACCCTAAACAATCCTAAACCTTAAACAAATCTAAACTCTAAACCCTAAACCCTTAATCTAAACTACCCTAAATCTTAAACAATTCTAAACCCTAAACCTTAAACCATAAACACTAAACCCTAAACCCTAAAACTAACAATAAACATAACCCTAACCCTAACCCCTAACCCTTACCCTAACCCTAACCCTAACCCTAATCCTAACCCTAACCCTAACCCTAACCCTAACCCTAACCTTAACCCTAAACCTAATCCTAATCCTAAACTTAACCCTAATCCTAAACCTAACCCTAACCCTAACCCTAACCGTAACCATAACACTAAACTCTAAACCCTAAACCTAATCCACCCTAAACCTTAAACAATCCTAAACCATAAACCTTAGACCCTAAATCCTAAATCTAACAATAAACCTAAACCTAACCCTAAATCTAACCCTAACCCTAACCCTAACCCTAAACCTTCCCTGACCCTAACCCTAACCCTAACCCTAACCCTAACCCTAAACCTAATCCTGACCCTAATCCTAACACTAACCCTATTTCTAATTCTAACCCTAACACTAATCCTAAACTTAAACATTACCCCCTAATAATAACCGTAACCCTAACACTAACCCTAACCCCTAACCCTAACCCTAACCCTAACCCTAACCCTAACCTAACCATAACCCTAACCTTAACCCTAACCCTAACACTAACCCCTAACCCTTACCCTAACCCTAACCCTAAGACTAACCATTACCCTAACCCTAACCCTAACCCTAACCCTAACCCTAACATTAACCGTAACCATAACACTAAACTCTAAACCTTAATCTAATCCACCCGAAACCTTAAACAATCCTAAACCATAAACGTTAAACCCTAAACCCTAAATCTAACAATAAACCTAAACCTGACCCTAAATCTAACCCTAACCCTAACCCTAACCCTAAACCTAACCCTGACCCTAACCCTAACGCTAATCCTAACACTAACCATAACCCTAACCCTAACCCTAACGCTAACCTTAACCCTAACCCTAACCCTAACCTTAACGCTAACCTTAACCCTAACCCTAACCCTAACCCTAACCCTAAACCTAACCCTAACCCTAACCCTAACCCTAACCCCTTAACCTTAATCCCTAAATCCTAAACCCTGAACAACCATAAATCCTAAACCCTGAACAACCGTAAATCATAAACCCTGAATAACCCGAAACACTAACCTCTAAACAACCCTAAACAACCCTAATCACTAAACCATAAACAACCCTAAACACTAAACCCTAAACAAACCTATACCCTAAATCTTAAACACTAAACCCTAAATAACCCTAAACCCTAAACCATTAACACTATACCCTAAACAACACTAAACACTAAACCCAAAACAACCCTAAAACCTAAACCTTAAACACTAAACCTTAAACAACCCTAAAGCCTAAACACTAAACCCTAAACAACCCTAAACTTTTAACCCTAAACACTATACCCTAAACAACCCTAAACCTTAAACAATCCTAAACTCTAAACCCTAAACCCTTAACCTAAACCACCCTAAATCTTAAACAATCCTAAACCCTAAACCTTAAACCCTAAACACTAAACCCTAAACCCTAAACCTAACAATAACCATAACCCTAACCCTAACCCCTAACCCTTACCCTAACCCTAAACCTAACCCTATTCCTAACCCTAACCCTAACCCTAACCCTAACCCTAACCCTAACCCTAACCCTAACCCTAACCCTAACTCTAACCCTAAACCTAATCCTAACCCTAACCTTAACCCTAATCCTAAACCTAACCCTAACCCTAACACTAACCGTAACCATAACACTAAACTCTAAACCCTAAACCTAATCCACCCTAAACCTTAAACAATCCCAAACCATAAACCTTAGACCCTAAATCCTAAATCTAATTATAAAACTAAACCTAACCCTAAATCTAACCCTAACCCTAACCCTAACCCTAAACACTTCTGACCCTAACCCTAACCCTAACCATAACCCTAACCCGAAACCTAACCCTGACCCTAATCCTAACACTAACCCTATTTCTAATTCTAACCCTAACACTAATCCTAAACTTAAAACTAACACCCTACAAATAACCCTAACCATAACACTAACCATAACCCCTAACCCTAACCCAAACCCTAACCCTAAACTAACCCTAACCCTAACCCTATCCCTAACACTAACCCCTAACCCTAACCCTAAC
>NC_137980.1:63449273-63451773 GCF_963924665.1 Micromys minutus | reverse complement strand
AATCCACCCTAAACCTTAAACAATCCTAAACCATAAACCTTAAACCCTAAACCCTAAATCTAACAATAAACCTAAACCTGACCCTAAATCTAACCCTAACCCTAATCCTAACCCTAAACCTAATCCTGACCCTAACCCTAACCCTAATCCTAACACTAACCATAACCCTAACCCTAACCATAACCCTAACCTTAACCCTAACCCTAACACTAACCCTAACCCTAACACTAACCCTAACCCTAACCTTAACCCTAACCCTATCCCCTTAACCTTAATCGCTAAATCCTAAACCCTGAACAACCATAAATCCTAAACTCTGAACAACCCTAAATCATAAACCCTGAATAACCCTAAACACTAACCTCTAAACAACCCTAAACAACCCTAATCACTAAACCATAAACAACCCTAAACACTAAACCCTAAACAACCCTATACCCTAAACCTTAAACACTAAACCCTAAATGACCCTAAACCCTAAACCATTAACACTATACCCTAAACAACACTAAACACTAAACCCAAAAAAACCCTAAAACCTAAACCTTAAACACTAAACCTTAAACAACCCTAAACCCTAAACACTAAACCCTAAACAACCCTAAACTTTTAACCCTAAACACTATATCCTAAACAACCCTAAACCTTAAACAATCCTAAACTCTAAACCCTAAACCCTTAACCTAAACCACCCTAAATCTTAAACAATCCTAAACCCTAAACCTTAAACCCTAAACACTAAACCCTAAACGCTAAACCTAACAATAACCATAACCCTAACCCCTAACCCTTACCCTAACCCTAACCCTAACCATAATCCTAACCCTAACCCTAACCCTAACCCTAACCCTAACCCTAAACCTAATCCTAACCCTTACCCTAACCCTAACTTTAACCCTAACACTAAACCCTAAACCCTAAACCTAACCCTAACACTAAAACTAAACTTTAAATCCTAAACCTAATCTACCCTAAACCTTAAACAATCCTAAACCCTAAACCCTGAAGCCTAAACCTAACCCTAACCCTACCACTAACACTAACCATAGCCCTAACACTAAATTGTAAACCCTAAATTTAAGTTACGATAAACCTTAAACAATCCTAAACCCTAAACCTTAAACAATAAACCAAACAATTACCATAACCGTAACCCTAATCCTAACCCTAACCCTAACCCTAAACGTAACCCTAACACTAAACCTAACCCTAACCCTAACCCTAAACCTAAACCTAACACTAACACTAAACCTAATCCTAACCCTAACCCTAACCCTAAACCTGACCCTAACCCTAACCCTAACCCTAACCCTAATCCTAACTCTAACCCTAATCCTAACAATAAACCTAAACCTAACCCTAACCCTAACCCTAAACCTAACACTAACCTTAACCCTAACCCTAACCCTAACCCTAACCCTAACAGTAATCCCTAAACCCTAAACCTAACACTAACGATATCCCAAACACAAAACTCTAAACCCTAAAAATAATCCACCCTAATCCTTAAACAATCCTAAATCCTAAACCTTTACCCTAAACCCTAAACCCTATACCTAACAATATCCATGACCCTAAACGTAACCCTAAACCTAACCTTAACCCTAACCCTAATCCGAACACTAAACCCTAAACCCTAAACCTAACCCTAACCTTAACACTAAACGCTAAACCCTAAACCTAATCTACCCTAAACCTTAAACAATCCTAAACCCAAAACCTTCGACCCTAAACACTAAACCCTAAACCTAACAATAAACCTAACCCTAACCCTAACCCTAAAACTAACCCTAACCGTAACCCTAACCCTAAACCTAACCCTAACCTTAAGCCTAACCATAAACCTAACCCTAACCCTAAACCTAAACTTAAACCTAACCCTAACCCTAAACCTAACGATAAACATAATCATAACCCTTAACCTAACCCTAACCCTAACACTAACCGTAATCCTAACCCTAACCCTAACCGTAACACTAACCCTAACCCTAACCCTAACCCTAACCCTAACCCTAACCCTAACCCTAACCCTAACCCTAACCTTAACCTTAACCATAACACTAAACTCTAAACCCTAAACCTAATCCACCCTAAACCTTAAAAAATCCTAAACCATAAACCTTAAACCCTAAACCCTAAATCTAACAATAAACCTAAACCTAACCCTAAATCTATCCCTAACCCTAACCCTAACCCTAAACCTAACCCTGACCTTAACCCTAACCCTAATCCTAACACTAACCATAACCCTAACCCTAACCCTAACCCTAACCTTAACCCTAACCATAACCCTAAACCTAAACCTAACCCTAACGCTAACCCAAACCCTAACCCTAAACCTAACCCTAACCATAACCGTAACCATAACACTAAACTCTAAACCCTAAACCTAATCCACCCTAAACCTTAAACAATCCTAAACCACAAACCTTAAACCCTAAACCCTAATCTAACAATAAACCTAAACATAACCGTAAATCTAACCCTAACCCTAACCCTA
>NC_137980.1:63364273-63446773 GCF_963924665.1 Micromys minutus | reverse complement strand
TCTAAACCCTAAGTTAATCCACCCTAAACCTTAAACATTCCTAAACCATAAACCTTAAACCCTAAACCCTAAATCTAACAATAAACCTAAACCTAACCCTAAATCTAACCCTAACCCTATCCCTAACCCTAAACCTAACCCTGACCCTAACCCTAACCCTAATGCTAACACTAACCATAACCCTAACCCTAACACTAACCCTAACCTTAACCCTAACCCTAACCCTAACCCTAACCCTAAATATAACACTAACCCTAACCCTAACCGTAACCATAATACTAAACTCTAAACCCTAAACCTAATCTACACTAAACCTTAAACAATCCTAAACCATAAACCTTAAACCCTAAACCCTAAATCTAACAATAAACCTAACCCTAACCCTAAATATAACCCTAACCCTAAACTTAAACTTGACCTTAACCCTAACCCTAATCCTAACACTAATCATAACCCAAACACTAACCCTAACCCTAACCCTAAACCTAACCCTAAACCTCACACTATCCCTAATCCTAACACTAAACCCTAAACTTTAAATCTAACCCTAACCCTAACCCTACCCTTAACCCCAACCCTAACCCTATCCCTAAACCTAACTCTGACCCTAATCCTAACACTAACCCTATTTCTAATTCTAACCCTAACACTAATCCTAAACTAAAACCTAATCCCCTAATAATAACCCTAACACTAAACCTAACCCTAACCCTAATCCTAACCCTAACCCTAACCCTAACACTAACCCCTAACCCCTAACACTAACCCTAACCTTAACCCCTAACCCTAACCCTAACCCTAACCCTAACCCTAACCCTAACCCTAACCCTAACCCTAACCCTAACCCTAACCCTATCCCTAACCCTAGCCCTTACCCTAACACTAACACTAACCTTAACCCTAACCCTAACCTTAAGCCTAACCTAACCACATAACCCTAACCCTAACCCTCACCCTAACCCTAACCCTAACCCTAACCCTAACCCTAACCCTAACCCCTAACCCCTAACACTAACCCTAATCCTAACCCTAACCCTATCCATTACCCTAAACCTAACCCTAACCGTAACCCTAACCCTAACCCTAACACTAACTGTAACCATAACACTAAACTCTAAACACTAAAACTAATCCACCCTAAACCTTAAACAATCCTAAACCATAAACCTTAAACCCTAAACCCTAAATCTAACAATAAACCTAAACCTGACCCTAAATCTAACCCTAACCCTAACCCTAACCCTAAACCTAACCCTGACCCTAACCCTAACACTAATCCTAACACTAACCATAACCCTAACCCTAACCCTAACCCTAACCTTAACCCTAACCCTAACCCTAACCCTAACCCTAACCCTAACCCTAACCCTAACCTTAACCCTAACCCTAACCACTTAACCTTAATCCCTAAATCCTAAACCCTGAACAACCATAAATCCTAAACCCTGAACAACCCTAAATCATAAACCCTGAATAACCCTAAACACTAACCTCTAAACAACCCTAAACAACCCTAATCACTAAACCATAAACTACCCTAAACACTAAACCCTAAACAACCCTATACCCTAAACCTTAAACACTAAACCCTAAATAACCCTAAACCCTAAACCATTAACACTATACCCTAAACAACACTAAACACTAAACCCAAAACAACCCTAAAACCTAAACCTTAAACACTAAACCTTAAACAACCCTAAACCCTAAACACTAAACCCTAAACAACCCTAAACTTTTAACCCTAAACACTATACCCTAAACAACCCTAAACCTTAAACAATCCTAAACTCTAAACCCTAAACCCTTAACCTAAACCACCCTAAATCTTAAACAATCCTAAACCCTAAACCTTAATCCCTAAACACCAAACCCTAAACCCTAAACCTAACAAAAACCATAACCCTAACTCTAACCCCTAACCCTTACCCTAACCCTAACCCTAACACTAATCCTAACCCTAACCCTAACCCTAACCCTAACCCTAACCCTAAACCTAATCCTAACCATTACCCTAACCCTAACTTTAACCCTAACCCTAATCCTAACACTAAACCCTAAACCCTAAACCTAACCTTAACCCTAAAACTAAACTTTAAATCCTAAACCTAATCTACCCTAAACCTTAAACAATCCTAAACCCTAAACCCTAAACCCTAAACCTAACCCTAACCCTAACCCTAACACTAACCATAACCCTAACACTAAATTGTAAACCCTAAATTTAAGTTACGATAAACCTTAAACAATCCTAAACCCTAAACCTTAAACCCTAAACCTAACAATTACCATAACCCTAACCCTAATCCTAACCCTAACCCCAACCCTAAACGTAACCCTAACACTAAACCTAACCCTAACCCTAACCCTAACCCTAAACCTAACACTAACACTAAACCTAATCCTAACCCTAACCCTAACCCTAAACCTGACCCTAACCCTAACCCTAACCCTAACTCTAACCCTAATCCTAACAATAAACCTAAATCCTTACCCTAACCCTAACCCTAAATCTAACACTAACCTTAACCCTAACCCTAACACTAACCCTAACAGTAATCCCTAAACCCTAAACCTAACCCTAACGATATCCCAAACACAAAACTCTAAACCCTAAAAATAATCCACCCTAAACCTTAAACAATCCTAAATCCTAAACCTTTACCCTAAACCCTAAAGCCTAAACCTAACAATATCCATGACCCTAAACGTAACCCTAAACCTAACCCTAACTTTAACCGTAACCATAACACTAAACTCTAAACCCTAAACCTAATCCACCCTAAACCTTAAACAATCCTAAACCATAAACCTTAAACCCTAAACCCTAAATCTAACAATAAACCTAAACCTAACCCTAAATCTAACACTAACCCTAACCGTAAACCTAAACCTACCCCTGACCCTAATCCAAAGCCTAATCCTAACAATAACCATAACCCAAACAAAGACTAACCCTAACCCTAAACCTAACCCTAACCCTAAACCTCACACTAACCCTATCCCTAACCCTAATCCTAACCCTAACACTATCCCTAACCCTAACCCTTACCCTAACACTAACACTAACCTTAACCCTAACCCTAACCTTAACCCTCAACCTAACCCTCACCCTAACCCTAAACCTAACCCTAAAACCCTAAATCCTAAACCCTAAACCCAGAAAAACCCTAAACACGAATTCCAAAAGCACCCTAAACCCTAAACTCTAAACACTAAACGCTAAAAAACCCTAAACCCTAAACACTAAACACTAAACCCTAAACAAGCCTAAACCCTAAAACCATTAACACTATACCCTAAACAACCCTAAACTCTTAACCCTAAACATTATAGCCTAAACCCTAAAATACTATACAACCTTAAACCCTAAACCTTAAAATATCCTAAATCATAAATCCTGAACAACCCTAAACACTAAATCATAAACAACCCTAAAAAAACCTAAACAAGTCTAAACGCTAAACATAAACAACCCTAAACATTAAACAATCTTAAACGCTAAACCCTAAACCTTAAACCATAAACCCTAAATTTTAAACCATAAATCTAAGAATAACCATAACCCTAACCCTAACCCTAAACCTAAACCTAACCCTAACCCCAACCCTAACCTTAAGCCTAGCAACGGCCCTAACAACGGCCCTAACAACGGCCCTGACAACGGCCCAAACAACGGCCCTGACAACGGACCTAACAACGGCCCTAGCAACGGCCCTAACAACGGCCCTAGCAACGGCCCTAACAAGGGCCCTAGCAACGGCCCTAACAACGGCCCTTGCAACGGCCCTAGCAACGGCCCTAGCAACGGCCCTAACAACGGCCCTAGCAACGGCCCTAACAACGGCCCTTGCAACGGCCCTAGCAACGGCCATAGCAACGGCCCTAGCAACGGCCCTAGCAACGGCCCTAGCAACGGCCCTAGCAACGGCCCTAGCAACGGCCCTAGCAACGGCCCTAACAACGGCCCTAGCAAAGGCCCTAACAACGGCCCTAGCAACGGCCCTAACAACGGCCCTAGCAACGGCCCTAGCAACGGCCCTAGCAACGGCCCTAGCAAAGGCCCTAGCAACGGCCATAGCAACGGCCCTAACAACAACCCTAGCAACGGCCCTAACCACGGCCCTAGCAACGGCCCTAGCAACGGCCCTAACAAGGGCCCTAGCAACGGCCCTTACAAAGGCCCTAGCAAAGGCCCTAACAACGGACATAGCAACGGCCCTAACAACGGCCCTAGCAACGGCCCTAACCACGGCCCTAGCAACGGCCCTAGCCACGGCCCTAACAAGGGCCCTAGCAACGGCCCTAACAATGGTTCTAGCAACGGCCCTAACAACGGCCCTGACAACGGCCCAAACAACGGCCCTGAGAACGGCCCTAGCAACGGACCTAACAACGGCCCTGACAACGGACCTAACAACGGCCCTAGCAACGGCCCTAACAACGGCCCTAGCAACGGCCCTAACAACGGCCCTGACAACGGCCCAAACAACGGCCCTGAGAAAGGCCCTAGCAACGGCCCTAACAACGGCCCTTTCAAGGGCCCTAACAACGACCCTAGCAACGTCCCTAACATCGGCCCTATCAACAGCCCTAGCAACGGCCCTAGCAACGGCCCTAACAACGGCCCTTTCAACAATGCTAACAACGGCCATAGCAACGGCCCTAGCAACGGCCCTAACAACAGCCATTGCAACGGCCCTAACAACGGCCTTTCAACGGCCCTAAAAACGGCCCTAGCAACGGCCCTAGCTACGGCCCTAGCAACGGCCCTAACAAGTGCCCTAGCAACGGTCCTAACAACGGCCCTAGCAACGGCCCTAACAACGGCCCTAAGAACGGCCCTAACAACGGCCCTAGCAAGGGCCCTAACCACGGCCCTAGAAACGGCCCTAGCAACGGCCCTAGCAACGGCCCTAGCAACGGCCCTAGCAACGGCCCTAACAAAGGCCCTAGCAACGGCCCTAACAACGGCCCTAGCAACGGCCCTAACCACAGCTAGAGCAACGGCCCTAGCAACGGCCCTAACAACGGCCCTAGCAACGGCCCTAGCAACGGCCCTAACAACGACCCTAGCAACGGCCCTAACAACGGCCCAAACAACGGCCCTAGCAACGGCCCTAGCAACGGCCCTAGCAACGGCTTTAACAACGGCCCTAGCAACGGTCCTAACAACGGCCCTAGCAACGGCCCTACCAACGGACCTAACAACGGCCCTAGCAACGGCCCTAGCAACGGCCCTAGCAACGGCCCTAGCAACGGCCCTAGCAACGGCCCTAGCAACGGACCCTAGCAACGGCCCTAGCAACGGCCCTAGCAACGGCCCTAACAAGGGCCCTAGCAACGGCCCTAACAAGGGCCCTAGCAACGGCCCTAACAAGGGCCCTAGCAACGGCCCTAACAAGGGCCCTAGCAACGGCCCTAGCAACGGCCCTAGCAACGGCCCTAGCTACGGCCCTAGCAACGGCCCTAGCAACGGCCCTAACAACGGCCCTAGCAACGGCCTTAACAAGGGCCCTAGCAATGGCCCTAACAATGGTCCTTGAAACGGCCCTAACAACGGCCCTAGCAACGGCCCTAACCACGGCCCTAGAAACGGCCCTAGCAACAGCCCTAGCAACGGCCCTAGCAACGGCCCTTACAACGGCCCTAACAAAGGCCCTAGCAACGGCCCTAACAACGCCCCTAGCAACGGCCCTAACCACGGCCCTAGAAACGGCCCTAGCAACGGCCCTAACAACGGCCCTAGCAACGGCCCTAGCAACGGCCCTAACAACGGCCCTAGCAACGGCCCTAACAACGGCACAAACAACGGCCCTTGAAACGGCCCTAGCAACGGCCCTAGCAACGGCCCTAACAAGGGCCCTAGCAACGGCCCAAACAAGGGCCCTAGCAACGGCCCAAGCAACGGCCCTAGCAACGGCCCTAGCAACGGCCCTAACAACCGCCCTATCAACGGCCCTAACAAGGGCCCTAGCAACGCCTTAGCAACGGCCCTAACAACGGCCCCAGCAACGGCCCTAACAACGGCCCTAGCAACGGCCCTAACAACGGCCCTAGCAACGGCCCTAGCAACGGCCTTAGCAACGGCCCTAGAAACGGCCCTAGCAACGGCCCTAACAATGGCGCTAGAAACGGCCCTATCAACGGCCCTAGCAACGGCCCTAGCAATGGCCCTAACAACGGCCCTAGCAACGGCCCTAACAACGAATCTAGCAACGGCCCTAGCAAAGGCCCTAACAACGGCCATAGCAACGGCCCTAACATCGGCCCTAGCAACGGCCCTAGCAAAGGCCCTAGTAACGGCCATAGCAACCGTTCTAACAACGTCCCTAGCAACGGCCCTAATAAGGGCCCTAACAACGGCCCTAACACCGGCCCTAGCAACGGCCCTAGCAACGGCCCTAACAAGGGCCCTAGCAACGGCCCTAACAAGGGCCCTAGCAACGGCCCTAACAAGGAACCTAGCAAAGGCCCTAGCAACGGCCCTAGCAACGGCCCTAGCTACGGCCCTAGCAATGGCCCTAAAAAGAACCCTAGAAACGGCCCTAGCAACGGCCCTAGCAACGGCCCTAGCAACGGCCCTAACAAGGGCCCTAGCAACGGCCCTAGCAACGGCTCTAGCAACAGACCTAACATCGGCCCTAGCAACGGCCCTAGCAACAGCCCTAGCAACGGGCCTAACAATGGCCCTAGCATCGGCCCTACCAACGGCCCTAACAACGGCCCTAGCAACGGCCCTAGCAACGGCCCTAACAAGGGCCCTAGCAACGGCCCTAACAAGGGCCCAAGCAACGGCCCTAACGAGGGCCCTAGCAACGGCCCTAACAAGGGCCCTAGCAACGGATCTAGCAACGGCCCTAGCAACGGACCTAACAACAGCCCTAACAACGGCCCTTGCAACGGCCCTAGCAACGGCCCTAACAACGGCCCTAGCAACGGCCCTACCAACGGCCCTAACAAAGGCCCTAGAAACGGCCCTAGCATCGGCCCTATCAACGGCCCTAGAAACGGCCCTAACAAGGGCCCTATCAACGGCCCTAACAAGGGCCCTAGCAACGGCCCAAACAAGGGCCCTAGCAACGGCCCTAACAAGGGCCCTAGCAACGGCCCTAACAAGGGCCATAGCAACGGCCCTAGCAACGGCCCTAACAAGGGCCCTAGCAACGACCCTAGCAACGGCCCTAGCATCAGCCCTAGCAACGGCCCTAACAAGGGCCCTAGCAACGGCCCTAGCAACGGCCCTAGCAACGGCCCTAGCAATGGCCCTAAAAAGGGCCCTAGCAACGGCCCTAGCAACGGCCCTAGCTACGGCCCTAGCAACGGCCCTAACAAGGGCCCTAGCAACGGCTCTAGCAACGGCCCTAGCAACGGCCCTAGCAACGGCCCTAACAAGGGCCCTAGCAACGGCCCTAGCAACGGCCCTAACAACGACCCTAGCAATGGCCCTAACAAGGGCCCTAGCAACGGCCCTAACAACGGCCCTTGAAACGGCCCTAGCAACGGCCCTAGCAACGGCCCTAACAAGGGCCCTATCAACGGCCCTAACAAGGGCCCTAGCAACGGCCCAAACAAGGGCCCTAGCAACGGCCCTAACAAGGGCCATAGCAACGGCCCTAGCAACGGCCCTAGCAACGGCCCTAGCTACGGCCCTAGCAACGGCCCTAGCAACGGCCCTAGCAACGGCCCTAGCAACGGCCCAAGCAACGGCCCTAGCAACGGCACTAGCAACGGCCCTAGCAACGGCCCTAGCAACGGCCCTAGCAACGGCCCTAACAAGTGCCCTAGCAACGGCCCTAACAACGGCCCTTGAAACGGCCCTAGGAACAACCTAGCAACGGCCCTAGCAACGGCCCTAGCAACGGCCCTAACAAGGGCCTTTGAAATGGCCCTAGCAACGGCCCTAGCAACGGCCCGAACAAGGGCCCTAGCAACGGCCCAAACAAGGGCCCTAACAACGACCCTAACAACGGCCCTAGCAACGGCCCTAGCAACGGCCCTAACAAGGGCCCTAGCAACGGCCCTAGCAACGGCCCTAACAACGGCCCTAGCAACGGCCCTACTAACGGCCCTACCAACGGCCCTAACAACGAGCCTAGCAACGGCCCTAGCAACGGCCCTAACAAGGGCCCTAACAACGGCCGAAACAACGGCCCTAGCAACGGCCCTAGCAATGGCCCTAACAAGGGCCCTAGCAACGGCCCTAGCAACGGCCCTAGCAACGGCCCTAACAAGGGCCCTAGCAACGGAGCTAGCAACGGCCCTAGCAACGGCCCTAACAAGGGCCCTAGCAACGGCCCAAACAAGGGCCCTAACAACGACCCTAACAACGGCCCTAGCAAAGGCCCTAGCAACGGCCCTAGCAACGGCCCTAGCAACGGCCCTAGCAACGGCCCTAGCAACGGCCCTACCAACGGCCCTAACAACGAGCCTAGCAACGGCCCTAACAAGGGCCCTAACAACGGCCGTAACAACGGCACTAGCAACGGCCCTAGCAACGGCCCTAACAACGGCCCTTGAAACGGCCCTAGCAACGGCCCTAGCAACGGCCCTAACAAGGGCCCTATCAACGGCCCTAACAAGGGCCCTAGCAACGGCCCAAACAAGGGCCCTAGCAACGGCCCTAACAAGGGCCATAGCAACGGCCCTAGCAACGGCCCTAGCAACGGCCCTAGCTACGGCCCTAGCAACGGCCCTAGCAACGGCCCTAGCAACGGCCCTAGCAACGGCCCAAGCAACGGCCCTAGCAACGGCACTAGCAACGGCCCTAGCAACGGCCCTAGCAACGGCCCTAGCAACGGCCCTAACAAGTGCCCTAGCAACGGCCCTAACAACGGCCCTTGAAACGGCCCTAGGAACAACCTAGCAACGGCCCTAGCAACGGCCCTAGCAACGGCCCTAACAAGGGCCTTTGAAATGGCCCTAGCAACGGCCCTAGCAACGGCCCGAACAAGGGCCCTAGCAACGGCCCAAACAAGGGCCCTAACAACGACCCTAACAACGGCCCTAGCAACGGCCCTAGCAACGGCCCTAACAAGGGCCCTAGCAACGGCCCTAGCAACGGCCCTAACAACGGCCCTAGCAACGGCCCTACTAACGGCCCTACCAACGGCCCTAACAACGAGCCTAGCAACGGCCCTAGCAACGGCCCTAACAAGGGCCCTAACAACGGCCGAAACAACGGCCCTAGCAACGGCCCTAGCAATGGCCCTAACAAGGGCCCTAGCAACGGCCCTAGCAACGGCCCTAGCAACGGCCCTAACAAGGGCCCTAGCAACGGAGCTAGCAACGGCCCTAGCAACGGCCCTAACAAGGGCCCTAGCAACGGCCCAAACAAGGGCCCTAACAACGACCCTAACAACGGCCCTAGCAAAGGCCCTAGCAACGGCCCTAGCAACGGCCCTAGCAACGGCCCTAGCAACGGCCCTAGCAACGGCCCTACCAACGGCCCTAACAACGAGCCTAGCAACGGCCCTAACAAGGGCCCTAACAACGGCCGTAACAACGGCACTAGCAACGGCCCTAGCAACGGCCCTAACAAGGGCCCTAGCAACAGCCCTAGCAACGGCCCTAACAACGGCCCTAGCAACGGCCCTAGCAACGGCCCTAGCAACGGCCCTAACAAGGGCCCTAGCAACGGCCCTAGCAACGGCCCTAACAAGGGCCCTAGCAACGGCCCTAGCAACGGCCCTAACAACAGCCCTAACAACGAGCCTAGCAACGGCCCTAGCAACGGCCCTAACAACGGCCCTAACAACGGCCCTATCAACGGCCCTAGAAACGGCCCTAACAAGGGCCCTATCAACGGCCCTAACAAGGGCCCTAGCAACGGCCCAAACAAGGGCCCTAGCAACGGCCCTAACAAGGGCCCTAGCAACGGCCCTAACAAGGGCCATAGCAACGGCCCTAGCAACGGCCCTAACAAGGGCCCTAGCAACGACCCTAGCAACGGCCCTAGCATCAGCCCTAGCAACGGCCCTAACAAGGGCCCTAGCAACGGCCCTAGCAACGGCCCTAGCAACGGCCCTAGCAATGGCCCTAAAAAGGGCCCTAGCAACGGCCCTAGCAACGGCCCTAACAACGGCCCTAGCAACGGCCCTAACAAGGGCCCTAGCAACGGCCCTAACAACGGCCCTTGAAACAGCCCTAGGAACAACCCTAGCAACGGCTCTAGCAACGGCCCTAGCAACGGCCCTAACAACGGCCCTAGCAACGGCCCTAACAAGGGCCCTATCAACGGCCCTAACAACGGCCTTTGAAACGGCCCCAGCAACGGCCCTAGCAACGGCCCTAACAAGGGCCCTAGCAAGGGCCCTAACAAGGGCCCTAGCAACGGCCCTAACAAGGGCCCTAGCAACGGCTCTAGCAACGGCCCTAGCAACGGCCCTAGCTACGGCCCTAGCAACGGCCCTAACAAGGGCCCTAGCAACGGCTCTAGCAACGGCCCTAGCAACGGCCCTAGCAACGGCCCTAACAAGGGCCCTAGCAACGGCCCTAGCAACGGCCCTAACAACGACCCTAGCAATGGCCCTAACAAGGGCCCTAGCAACGGCCCTAACAACGGCCCTTGAAACGGCCCTAGCAACGGCCCTAGCAACGGCCCTAACAAGGGCCCTATCAACGGCCCTAACAAGGGCCCTAGCAACGGCCCAAACAAGGGCCCTAGCAACGGCCCTAACAAGGGCCATAGCAACGGCCCTAGCAACGGCCCTAGCAACGGCCCTAGCTACGGCCCTAGCAACGGCCCTAGCAACGGCCCTAGCAACGGCCCTAGCAACGGCCCAAGCAACGGCCCTAGCAACGGCACTAGCAACGGCCCTAGCAACGGCCCTAGCAACGGCCCTAGCAACGGCCCTAACAAGTGCCCTAGCAACGGCCCTAACAACGGCCCTTGAAACGGCCCTAGGAACAACCTAGCAACGGCCCTAGCAACGGCCCTAGCAACGGCCCTAACAAGGGCCTTTGAAATGGCCCTAGCAACGGCCCTAGCAACGGCCCGAACAAGGGCCCTAGCAACGGCCCAAACAAGGGCCCTAACAACGACCCTAACAACGGCCCTAGCAACGGCCCTAGCAACGGCCCTAACAAGGGCCCTAGCAACGGCCCTAGCAACGGCCCTAACAACGGCCCTAGCAACGGCCCTACTAACGGCCCTACCAACGGCCCTAACAACGAGCCTAGCAACGGCCCTAGCAACGGCCCTAACAAGGGCCCTAACAACGGCCGAAACAACGGCCCTAGCAACGGCCCTAGCAATGGCCCTAACAAGGGCCCTAGCAACGGCCCTAGCAACGGCCCTAGCAACGGCCCTAACAAGGGCCCTAGCAACGGAGCTAGCAACGGCCCTAGCAACGGCCCTAACAAGGGCCCTAGCAACGGCCCAAACAAGGGCCCTAACAACGACCCTAACAACGGCCCTAGCAAAGGCCCTAGCAACGGCCCTAGCAACGGCCCTAGCAACGGCCCTAGCAACAGCCCTAGCAACGGCCCTACCAACGGCCCTAACAACGAGCCTAGCAACGGCCCTAACAAGGGCCCTAACAACGGCCGTAACAACGGCACTAGCAACGGCCCTAGCAACGGCCCTAACAAGGGCCCTAGCAACAGCCCTAGCAACGACCCTAACAACGGCCCTAGCAACGGCCCTAGCAACGGCCCTAGCAACGGCCCTAACAAGGGCCCTAGCAACGGCCCTAGCAACGGCCCTAACAAGGGCCCTAGCAACGGCCCTAGCAACGGCCCTAACAACAGCCCTAACAACGAGCCTAGCAACGGCCCTAGCAACGGCCCTAACAAGGGCCATAACAACGGCCGTAACAACGGCCCTAGCAACGGCCCTAGCAACGGCCCTAACAAGGGCCCTAGCAACGGCCCTAGCAACGGCCATAACAACGGCCCTAAAAACGGCCCTGGGAACGGCCCTAGCAACGGCCCTAGCAACGGCCCTAGCAACGGCCCTAACAAGGGCCCTAGCAACGGCCCTAACAACGGCCTTTAAAACGGCCCTAGCAACGGCCCTAGCAACGGCCCTAACAAGGGCCCTAGCAACGGCCCTAGCAATGGCCCTAACAACGGCCCTAGCAACGGCCCTAGAAACGGCCCTAGCATCGGCCCTAGCAACGGCCCTAACAAGGGCCCTAGCAACGGCCCTAACAAGGGCCCTAGCAACGGCTCTAGCAACGGCCCTAGCAACGGCCCTAGCAACGGCCCTAACAAGGGCCCTAGCAACGGCCCTAGCAACGGCCCTAACAACGGCCCTAGCAATGGCCCTAACAAGGGCCCTAGCAACGGCCCTAACAACGGCCCTTGAAACGGCCCTAGCAACGGCCCTAGCAACGGCCCTAGCAACGGCTCTAGCAACGGCCCAAGCAACGGCACTAGCAACGGCCCTAGCAACGGCCCTAGCAACGGCCCTAGCAACGGCCCTAACAAGTGCCCTAGCAACGGCCCTAACAACGGCCCTTGAAACGGCCCTAGGAACAACCTAGCAACGGCCCTAGCAACGGCCCTAGCAACGGCCCTAACAAGGGCCCTAGCAACGGCCCTAACAACGGCCTTTGAAATGGCCCTAGCAACGGCCCTAGCAACGGCCCGAACAAGGGCCCTTGCAACGGCCCAAACAAGGGCCCTAACAACGACCCTAACAACGGCCCTAGCAACGGCCCTGGCAACGGCCCTAACAAGGGCCCTAACAACGGCCGTAACAACGGCCCTAGCAACGGCCCTAGCAACGGCCCTAACAAGGGCCCTAGCAACGGAGCTAGCAACGGCCCTAGCAACGGACCTAACAACAGCCCTATCAACGGCCCTAGCAATGGCCCTAACAAGGGCCCTAGCAACGGCCCTAGCAACGGCCCTAGCAATGGCCCTAACAAGGGCCCTAGCAACGGAGCTAGAAACGGCACTAGCAACGGCCCTAACAAGGGCCCTAGCAACGGCCCTAACAAGGGCCCTAACAACGACCCTAACAACGGCCCTAGCAACGGCCCTAGCAACGGCCCTAGCAACGGCCCTAAAAAGGGCCCTAGCAACGGCCCTAACAACGGCCCTTGCAACGGCCCTAGCAATGGCCCTAGCAACAGCCCTAACAACGGCCCTAACAACGGCCCTAGCAACGGCCCTAGCAACGGCCCTAACAACGGCCCTAGCAACGGCCCTAGCAACGGCCCTAGCAACGGCCCTAACAACGGCCCTAACCACGGCCCTAGCAACGGCCCTAGCAACGGCCCTAGCAACGACCCTAGCAACGGCCCTAACAAAGGCCCTAGCAACGGCCCTAGCAACGGCCCAAACAACGGCCCTAACCACGGCCATAGCAACGGCCCTAGCAACGGCTTTAACAACGGCCCTAGCAACGGCCCTAACAACGGCCCTAGCAACGGCCCTCGCAACGGCCCTAGCAACGGCCTTACCAAAGGCCCTAGCAACGGCCCTTGCAACGGCCCTAACAAGGTCCCTAGCAACGGCCCTAGCAACGGCCCTAGCAACGGCCCTAGCAACGGCCCTAGAAACTGCCCTAGCAACGGCCCTAAAAAGGGCCCTAGCAACGGCCCTAACAACGGCCCTTGCAACGGCCCTAGCAACGGCCCTAGCAAGAGCCCTAACAACGGCCCTAACAACGGCCCTAGCAACGGCCCTAGCAACGGCCCTAACAACGGCCCTAGCAACGGCCCTAGCAACGGCCCTAGCAACGGCCCTAACAACGGCCCTAACCACGGCCCTAGCAACGGCCCTAGCAACGGCCCTAGCAACGGCCCTAGCAATGGCCCTAGCAACGGCCCTAACAAAGGCCCTAGCAACGGCCCTAGCAACGGCCCAAACAACGGCCCTAACCACGGCCCTAGCAACGGCCCTAGCAACGGCCCTAACAACTGCCCTAGCAACGGCCCTAACAAGGGCCCTAGCAACGGCCCTAACAACGGCCTTTGAAACGGCCCTAGCAACGGCCCTAGCAACGGCCCTAACAAGGGCCCTAGCAACGGCCCTAGCAATGGCCCTAACAACGTCCCTAGCAACAGCCCTACCAACGGCCCTAACAACTGCCCTAACAACGGCCCTAGCAACGGCCCTAGCAACGGCCGTAACAACGGCCCTAGCAACGGCCCTAGCAACGGCCCTAACAAGGGCCCTAGCAACGGCCCTAACAAGGGCCCTAGCAACGGCCCTAGCAACGACCCTAGCAACGGCCCTAACAACGGCCCTAGCAACGGCCCTAACAACGGCCCTAGCAACGGCCCTAGCAACGGCCCTAACAAGGGCCCTAGCAATGGCCCTAGAAACGGCCCTAGCAACGGCCCTAGCAACGGCCCTAACAAGGGCCCTAGCAACGGAGCTAGCAACGGCCCTAGTAACGGCCCTAGCTACGGCCCTAGCAACGGCCCTAACAAGGGCCCTAGCAATGGCCCTAGCAACGGCCCTAGCAACGGCCCTAGCAACGGCCCTAACAAGGGCCCTAGCAACGGAGCTAGCAACGGACCTAACAACAGCCCTAACAACGGCCCTTGCAACGGCCCTAGCAACGGCCCTAGCAACGGCCCTAACAACGGCCCTAGCAACGGCCCTACCAACGGCCCTAACAATGGCCCTAGAAACGGCCCTAGCAACGGCCCTAGCAACGGCCCTAACAAGGGCCCTAACCACGGCCCTAGCAACGGCCCTAGCAACGGCCCTAACAACGGCCCTAGCAACGGCCCTAGCAACGGCCCTAGCAACGGCCCTAACAAGGGCCCTAGCAACGGCCCTAACAACGGCCTTTGAAACGGCCCTAGCAACGGCCCTAGAAACGGCCCTAGCAACGGCCCTAACAACGGCCCTAACAACGGCCCTAGCAACGGCCCTAGCAACGGCCCTAACAACGGCCCTAGCAACGGCCCTAGCAACGGCCCTATCAACGGCCCTAACAACGGCCCTAACCACGGCCCTAGCAACGGCCCTAGCAACGGCCCTAGCAACGGCCCTAGCAACGGCCCTAGCAACGGCCCTAACAAGGGCCCTAGCAACGGCCCTAGCAACGGCCCTAGCAACGGCCCTAGCAACGGCCCTACCAACGGCCCTAACAAGGGCCCTAGCAACGGCCCTAACAACGGCCTTTGAAACGGCCCTAGCAACGGCCCTAGCAACGGCCCTAACAAGGGCCCTAGCAACGGCCTAAACAAGGGCCCTAACAACGACCCTAACAACGGCCCAAGCAACGGCCCTATCAACGGCCCTACCAATGGCCCTACCAACGGCCCTAACAAGGGCCCTAGCAACGGCCCTAACAAGGGCCCTAGCAACGGCCCTAACAAGGGCCCTAGCAACGGCCCTACCAACGGCCCTACCAACGGCCCTACCAACGGCCCTAACAAGGGCCCTAGCAACGGCCCTAGCAACGGCCCTAACAAGGGCCCTAGCAACGGCCCTAGCAACGGCCCTAGCCACGGCCATAGCAACGGCCCTAGCAACGGCCCTAGCAACGGCCGTAGCAACGGACCTAGCAACGGCCCTAGCAACGGCCCTAACAAGGGTCCTAGAAACGGCCCTAGCAACGGCCCTAGCAAGGGCCCTAGCAACGGCCCTAACAAGGGCCCTAGCAACGGCCCTAAGAACGGCCCTTGAAACGGCCCTAGGAACAACCCTAGCAACGGCCCTAGCAACGGCCCTAGCAACGGCCCTAAAAAGGGCCCACGCAAAGGCCCTAACAACGGCCTTTGAAACGGCCCTAGCAACGGCCCTAGCAACGGCCCTAACAAGGGCCCTAGCAACGGCCCAAACAAGGGCCCTAACAACGACCCTAACAATGGCCCTAGCAACGGCCCTAGCAACAGCCCTAACAAGGGCCCTAGCAACGGCCCTAGCAACGGCCCTAACAACGGCCCTAGCAACGGCCCTACCAACGGCCCTAACAACGAGCCTAGCAACGGCCCTACCAAAGGCCCTAGCAACGGCCCTTGCAATGGCCCTAACAAGGTCCCTAGCAACGACCCTAGCAACGGCCTTAGCAACGGCCCTAACAAGGGCCCTAGCAACGGCCCTAACAACGGCCCTTGAAACGGCCCTAGGAACAACCCTAGCAACGGCCCTAGCAACGGCCCTAGCAACGGCCCTAACAACGGCACTAGCTACGGCCCTAACAAGGGCCCTAGCAACGGCCCTAACAACGGCCTTTGAAACGGCCCTAGCAACGGCCCTAGCAACGGCCCTAACAAGGGCCCTAGCAACGGCCCTAACCAGGGCCCTAGCAACGGCCCTAGCAACGGCCCTAGAAACGGCCCTAGCTACGGCCCTAGCAACGGCCCTAACAAGGGCCCTAGCAACGGCCTAAACAAGGGCCCTAGCAACGGCCCTAGCAATGGCCCTAGCCACGGCGCTAACAAGGGCCCTAGCAACGGCCCTAGCAACGGCCCTAACAACGTCCCTAGCAACGGCCCTAGCAACGGCCCTAGCAACGGCCCTAGCAACGGCCCTAACAATAGCCCTAGCAACGGCCCTAACAACGGCCCTTGAAAAGGCCCTAGGAAAAACCCTAGCAACGGCCCTAGCAACGGCCCTAGCAACGGCCCTAACAAGGGCCCTAGCAACGGCCCTAACAACGGCCTTTGAAACGACCCTAGCAACGGCCCTAGCAACGGCCCTAACAAGGGCCCTAGCAAAGGCCTAAACAAGGGCCCTAACAGCGACCCTAACAACGGCCCTAGCAACGGCCCTAGCAACGGCCCTACCAACGGCCCTACCAACGGCCCTAACAAGGGCCCTAGCAACGGCCCTAACACGGGCCCTAGCAACGGCCCTAACAAGGGCCCTAGCAACGGCCCTAGCAACGGCCCTAGCAACGGCCCTAGCAACGGCCCTAGCTACGGCCCTAGCAACGGCCCTAGCAACGGCCATAGCAACGGCCCTAGCAACGGCCCTAGCAACGGCCGTAGCAACGGCCCTAGCAACGGCCCTAGCAACGGCCCTAACAAGGGTCCTAGAAACGGCCCTAGCAACGGCCCTAACTACGGCCTTTGAAACGGCCCTAGCAACGGCCCTAGCAACGGCCCTAACAAGGGCCCTAGCAACGGCCCTAACAACGGCCTTTGAAACGGCCCTAGCAACGGCCCTAGCAACGGCCCTACCAACGGCCCTACCAACGGCCCTAACAAGGGCCCTAACAACGGCCGTAACAACGGCCCTAGCAACACCCTAGCAACGGCCCTAACAAGGGCCCTAGCAACGGCCCTAACAAGGGCCCTAGCAACGGCCCTAACAAGGGCCCTAGCAATGGCCCTAGCAACGGCCCTAGCTACGGCCCTAGCAACGGCCCTAGCAACGGCCCTAGCAACGGCCCTAGCAACGGCCCTAACAAGGGCCCTAGCAACGGCCCTAACAACGGCCTTTGAAACGGCCCTAGCAACGGCCCTAGCAACGGCCCTAACAAGGGCCCTAGCAACGGCCTAAACAAGGGCCCTAACAACGACCCTAACAACGGCCCTAGCAACGGCCCTAGCAACGGCCCTACCAATGGCCCTACCAACGGCCCTAACAAGGGCCCTAGCAACGGCCCTAACAAGGGCCCTAGCAACGGCCCTAACAAGGGCCCTAGCAACGGCCCTAGCAACGGCCCTTGCAACGGCCCTAGCAACGGCCCTAGCTACGGCCCTAGCAACGGCCCTAGCAACGGCCCTAGCAACGGCCGTAGCAACGGCCCTAGCAACGGCCCTAGCAACGGCCCTAACAAGGGTCCTAGAAACGGCCCTAGCAACGGCCCTAGCAACGGCCCTAGCAACGGCCCTAGCAACGGCCCTAGCAACGGCCCTAACAAGGGCCCTAGCAACGGCCTAAACAAGGGCCCTAACAACGACCCTAACAACGGCCCTAGCAACGGCCCTACCAACGGCCCTACCAACGGCCCTACCAACGGCCCTAACAAGGGCCCTAGCAACGGCCCTAGCAACGGCCCTAACAAGGGCCCTAGCAACGGCCCTAGCAACGGCCCTAGCCACGGCCATAGCAACGGCCCTAGCAACGGCCCTAGCAACGGCCGTAGCAACGGACCTAGCAACGGCCCTAGCAACGGCCCTAACAAGGGTCCTAGAAACGGCCCTAGCAACGGCCCTAGCAACGGCCCTAGCAACGGCCCTAGCAACGGCCCTAACAAGGGCCCTAGCAACGGCCCTAATAACGGCCTTTGAAACGGCCCTAGCAACGGCCCTAGCAACGGCCCTAACAAGGGCCCTAGCAACGGCCCAAACAAGGGCCCTAACAACGACCCTAACAACGGCCCTAGCAACGGCCCTAGCAACAGCCCTAACAAGGGCCCTATCAACGGCCCTAGCAACGGCCCTAACAACGGCCCTAGCAACGGCCCTACCAACGGCCCTACCAACGGCCCTAACAACGAGCCTAGCAACGGCCCTAGCAACGGCCCTAGCAACGGCCCTAACAACGGCCCTAGCAACGGCCCTAGCAACGGCCCTAGCAACGGCCCTACCAAAGGCCCTAGCAACAGCCCTTGCAATGGCCCTAACAAGGTCCCTAGCAACGACCCTAGCAACGGCCTTAGCAACGGCCCTAACAAGGGCCCTAGAAACGGCCCTAACAACGGCCCTTGAAACGGCCCTAGGAACAACCCTAGCAACGGCCCTAGCAACGGCACTAGCAACGGCCCTAACAACGGCCCTAGCTACGGCCCTAACAAGGGCCCTAGCAACGGCCCTAACAACGGCCTTTGAAACGGCCCTAGCAACGGCCCTAGCAACGGCCCTAACAAGGGCCCTAGCAACGGCCCTAGCAACGGCCCTAACAACGGCCCTAGCAACGGCCCTACCAACGGCCCTAACAACGGCCCTAACAACGGCCCTAGCAACGGCCCTAGCAACGGCCCTAACAAGGGCCCTAACAACGGCCGTAACAACGGCCCTAGCAACGGCCCTAGCAACGGCCCTAACAGGGCCCTAGCAACGGCCCTAAAAAGGGCCCTAGCAACGGCCCTAACAAGGGCCCTAGCAACGGCCCTAGCAACGGCCCTAGCAACGGACCTAGCAACGGCCCTAGCAACGGCCCTACCAACGGCCCTAACAACGGCCCTAACAACGGCCCTAGCAACGGCCCTACCAACGGCCCTACCAACGGCCCTAACAACGGCCCTAGCAACGGCCCTAGCAACGGCCCTAGCAACGGCCCTAGGAATGGCCCTAGCGACGTCCCTAACAAGGGCCCTAGCGACGGCCCTAACAAGGGCCCTAGCGACGGCCCTAACCAGGGCCCTAGCGACGGCCCTAACCAGGGCCCTAGCGACGGCCCTAGCAACGGCCCTAGAAACGGCCCTAGCTACGGCCCTAGCAACGGCCCTAACAAGGGCCCTAGCAACGGCCTAAACAAGGGCCCTAGCAACGGCCCTAACAAGGGCCATAGCAACGGCCCTAGCAACGGCCCTAGCAACGGCCCTAACAAGGTCCCTAGCAACGGCCCTAGCAACGGCCCTAACAACGGCCCTAGCAACGGCCCTAGCAACGGCCCTAGAAACGGCCCTAGCAACGGCCCTAACAAGGGCCCTAGCAACGGCCCTAACAACGGCCCTTGAAACGGCCCTAGGAAAAACCCTAGCAACGGCCCTAGCAACGGCCCTAGCAACGGCCCTAACAAGGGCCCTAGCAACGGCCCTAACAACGGCCTTTGAAACGACCCTAGCAACGGCCATAGCAACGGCCCTAACAAGGGCCCTAGCAACGGCCTAAACAAGGGCCCTAACAGCGACCCTAACAACGGCCCTAGCAACAGCCCTAGCAACGGCCCTACCAACGGCCCTACCAACGGCCCTAACAAGGGCCCTAGCAACGGCCCTAACAAGGGCCCTAGCAACGGCCCTAACAAGGGCCCTAGCAACGGCCCTAACAAGGGCCCTAGCAACGGCCCTAGCAACGGCCCTAGCAACGGCCCTAGCAACGGCCCTAGCTACGGCCCTAGCAACGGCCCTAGCAACGGCCATAGCAACGGCCCTAGCAACGGCCCTAGCAACGGCCGTAGCAACGGCCCTAGCAACGGCCCTAGCAACGGCCCTAACAAGGGTCCTAGAAACGGCCCTAGCAACGACCCTAACAACGGCCCTAGCAACGGCCCTAGCAACGGCCCTAGCAACGGCCCTAACAAGGGCCCTAGCAACGGCCCTAAGAACGGCCCTTGAAACGGCCCTAGGAACAACCCTAGCAACGGCCCTAGCAACGGCCCTAGCAACGGCCCTAACAAGGGCCCTAGCAACGGCCCTACCAACGGCCCTAACAAGGGCCCTAGCAACGGCCCAAACAAGGGCCCTAACAACGACCCTAACAACGGCCCTAGCAACTGCCCTAGCAACAGCCCTAACAAGGGCCCTAGCAACGGCCCTAGCAACGGCCCTAACAACGGCCCTAGCAACGGCCCTACCAACGGCCCTACCAACGGCCCTAACAACGAGCCTAGCAACGGCCCTAGCAACGGCCCTAACAACGGCCCTAGCAACGGCCCTAGCAACGGCCCTAGCAACGGCCCTACCAAAGGCCCTAGCAACGGCCCTTGCAACGGCCCTAACAAGGTCCCTAGCAACGACCCTAGCAACGGCCTTAGCAACGGCCCTAACAAGGGCCCTAGCAACGGCCCTAACAACGGCCCTTGAAACGGCCCTAGGAACAACCCTAGCAACGGCCCTAGCAACGGCCCTAGCAACGGCCCTAACAACGGCCCTAGTAACGGCCCTAACAAGGGCCCTAGCAACGGCCCTAACAACGGCCCTTGAAACGGCCCTAGGAACAACCCTAGCAACGGCCCTAGCAACGGCCCTAGCAAAGGCCCAAACAAGGGCCGTAGCAACGGCCCTAGCAACAGCTTTAGCAACGGCCCTAACAACGGACCTAGCAACGGCCCTAACAAGGGCCCTAGCAACGGCCCTAGCAACGGCCTTAGCAACGGCCCGAACAAGGGCTCTAGCAACGGCCCTAACAACGGCCCTTGCAACGGCCCTAGCAAAGACCCTAGCAACGGCCCTAGCAACGGCCCTAGCAACGGCCCTAGCAACGGACCTAACAACGGCCCTAGCAACAGCCCTAGAAACGGCCCTAGCAACGGCCCTAAAAAGGGCCCTAGCAACGGACCTAACAACGGCCCTTGCAACGGCCCTAGCAACGGCCCTAGCAAGAGCCCTAACAACGGCCCTAACAACGGCCCTAACCACGGCCCTAGCAACGGCCCTAGCAACGGCCCTAGCAACGGCCCTAGCAACGGCCCTAGCAACGGCCCTAACAACGGCCCTAACCACGGCCCTAGCAACGGCCCTAGCAACGGCCCTAACAAGGGCCCTAGCAACGGCCCTAACAAGGAACCTAGCAAAGGCCCTAGCAACGGCCCTAGCAACGGCCCTAGCTACGGCCCTAGCAATGGCCCTAAAAAGAACCCTAGAAACGGCCCTAGCAACGGCCCTAGCAACGGCCCTAGCAACGGCCCTAACAAGGGCCCTAGCAACGGCCCTAGCAACGGCTCTAGCAACAGACCTAACATCGGCCCTAGCAACGGCCCTAGCAACAGCCCTAGCAACGGGCCTAACAATGGCCCTAGCATCGGCCCTACCAACGGCCCTAACAACGGCCCTAGCAACGGCCCTAGCAACGGCCCTAACAAGGGCCCTAGCAATGGCCCTAACAAGGGCCCAAGCAACGGCCCTAACGAGGGCCCTAGCAACGGCCCTAACAAGGGCCCTAGCAACGGATCTAGCAACGGCCCTAGCAACGGACCTAACAACAGCCCTAACAACGGCCCTTGCAACGGCCCTAGCAACGGCCCTAACAACGGCCCTAGCAACGGCCCTACCAACGGCCCTAACAAAGGCCCTAGAAACGGCCCTAGCATCGGCCCTATCAACGGCCCTAGAAACGGCCCTAACAAGGGCCCTATCAACGGCCCTAACAAGGGCCCTAGCAACGGCCCAAACAAGGGCCCTAGCAACGGCCCTAACAAGGGCCCTAGCAACGGCCCTAACAAGGGCCATAGCAACGGCCCTAGCAACGGCCCTAACAAGGGCCCTAGCAACGACCCTAGCAACGGCCCTAGCATCAGCCCTAGCAACGGCCCTAACAAGGGCCCTAGCAACGGCCCTAGCAACGGCCCTAGCAACGGCCCTAGCAATGGCCCTAAAAAGGGCCCTAGCAACGGCCCTAGCAACGGCCCTAACAACGGCCCTAGCAACGGCCCTAACAAGGGCCCTAGCAACGGCCCTAACAACGGCCCTTGAAACAGCCCTAGGAACAACCCTAGCAACGGCTCTAGCAACGGCCCTAGCAACGGCCCTAACAACGGCCCTAGCAACGGCCCTAACAAGGGCCCTATCAACGGCCCTAACAACGGCCTTTGAAACGGCCCCAGCAACGGCCCTAGCAACGGCCCTAACAAGGGCCCTAGCAAGGGCCCTAACAAGGGCCCTAGCAACGGCCCTAACAAGGGCCCTAGCAACGGCTCTAGCAACGGCCCTAGCAACGGCCCTAGCTACGGCCCTAGCAACGGCCCTAACAAGGGCCCTAGCAACGGCTCTAGCAACGGCCCTAGCAACGGCCCTAGCAACGGCCCTAACAAGGGCCCTAGCAACGGCCCTAGCAACGGCCCTAACAACGGCCCTAGCAATGGCCCTAACAAGGGCCCTAGCAACGGCCCTAACAACGGCCCTTGAAACGGCCCTAGCAACGGCCCTAGCAACGGCCCTAACAAGGGCCCTATCAACGGCCCTAACAAGGGCCCTAGCAACGGCCCAAACAAGGGCCCTAGCAACGGCCCTAACAAGGGCCATAGCAACGGCCCTAGCAACGGCCCTAGCAACGGCCCTAGCTACGGCCCTAGCAACGGCCCTAGCAACGGCCCTAGCAACGGCCCTAGCAACGGCCCAAGCAACGGCCCTAGCAACGGCACTAGCAACGGCCCTAGCAACGGCCCTAGCAACGGCCCTAGCAACGGCCCTAACAAGTGCCCTAGCAACGGCCCTAACAACGGCCCTTGAAACGGCCCTAGGAACAACCTAGCAACGGCCCTAGCAACGGCCCTAGCAACGGCCCTAACAAGGGCCTCTGAAATGGCCCTAGCAACGGCCCTAGCAACGGCCCGAACAAGGGCCCTAGCAACGGCCCAAACAAGGGCCCTAACAACGACCCTAACAACGGCCCTAGCAACGGCCCTAGCAACGGCCCTAACAAGGGCCCTAGCAACGGCCCTAGCAACGGCCCTAACAACGGCCCTAGCAACGGCCCTACTAACGGCCCTACCAACGGCCCTAACAACGAGCCTAGCAACGGCCCTAGCAACGGCCCTAACAAGGGCCCTAACAACGGCCGAAACAACGGCCCTAGCAACGGCCCTAGCAATGGCCCTAACAAGGGCCCTAGCAACGGCCCTAGCAACGGCCCTAGCAACGGCCCTAACAAGGGCCCTAGCAACGGAGCTAGCAACGGCCCTAGCAACGGCCCTAACAAGGGCCCTAGCAACGGCCCAAACAAGGGCCCTAACAACGACCCTAACAACGGCCGTAGCAAAGGCCCTAGCAACGGCCCTAGCAACGGCCCTAGCAACGGCCCTAGCAACGGCCCTAGCAACGGCCCTACCAACGGCCCTAACAACGAGCCTAGCAACGGCCCTAACAAGGGCCCTAACAACGGCCGTAACAACGGCACTAGCAACGGCCCTAGCAACGGCCCTAACAAGGGCCCTAGCAACAGCCCTAGCAACGGCCCTAACAACGGCCCTAGCAACGGCCCTAGCAACGGCCCTAGCAACGGCCCTAACAAGGGCCCTAGCAACGGCCCTAGCAACGGCCCTAACAAGGGCCCTAGCAACGGCCCTAGCAACGGCCCTAACAACAGCCCTAACAACGAGCCTAGCAACGGCCCTAGCAACGGCCCTAACAAGGGCCATAACAACGGCCGTAACAACGGCCCTAGCAACGGCCCTAGCAACGGCCCTAACAAGGGCCCTAGCAACGGCCCTAGCAACGGCCATAACAACGGCCCTAAAAACGGCCCTGGGAACGGCCCTAGCAACGGCCCTAGCAACGGCCCTAGCAACGGCCCTAACAAGGGCCCTAGCAACGGCCCTAACAACGGCCTTTAAAACGGCCCTAGCAACGGCCCTAGCAACGGCCCTAACAAGGGCCCTAGCAACGGCCCTAGCAATGGCCCTAACAACGGCCCTAGCAACGGCCCTAGAAACGGCCCTAGCATCGGCCCTAGCAACGGCCCTAACAAGGGCCCTAGCAACGGCCCTAACAAGGGCCCTAGCAACGGCTCTAGCAACGGCCCTAGCAACGGCCCTAGCAACGGCCCTAACAAGGGCCCTAGCAACGGCCCTAGCAACGGCCCTAACAACGGCCCTAGCAATGGCCCTAACAAGGGCCCTAGCAACGGCCCTAACAACGGCCCTTGAAACGGCCCTAGCAACGGCCCTAGCAACGGCCCTAGCAACGGCTCTAGCAACGGCCCAAGCAACGGCACTAGCAACGGCCCTAGCAACGGCCCTAGCAACGGCCCTAGCAACGGCCCTAACAAGTGCCCTAGCAACGGCCCTAACAACGGCCCTTGAAACGGCCCTAGGAACAACCTAGCAACGGCCCTAGCAACGGCCCTAGCAACGGCCCTAACAAGGGCCCTAGCAACGGCCCTAACAACGGCCTTTGAAATGGCCCTAGCAACGGCCCTAGCAACGGCCCTAGCAACGGCCCTAGCAACGGCCCTAACAAGTGCCCTAGCAACGGCCCTAACAACGGCCCTTGAAACGGCCCTAGGAACAACCTAGCAACGGCCCTAGCAACGGCCCTAGCAACGGCCCTAACAAGGGCCCTAGCAACGGAGCTAGCAACGGCCCTAGCAACGGACCTAACAACAGCCCTATCAACGGCCCTAGCAATGGCCCTAACAAGGGCCCTAGCAACGGCCCTAGCAACGGCCCTAGCAATGGCCCTAACAAGGGCCCTAGCAACGGAGCTAGCAACGGCCCTAGCAACGGCCCTAACAAGGGCCCTAGCAACGGCCCTAACAAGGGCCCTAACAACGACCCTAACAACGGCCCTAGCAACGGCCCTAGCAACGGCCCTAGCAACGGCCCTAAAAAGGGCCCTAGCAACGGCCCTAACAACGGCCCTTGCAACGGCCCTAGCAATGGCCCTAGCAACAGCCCTAACAACGGCCCTAACAACGGCCCTAGCAACGGCCCTAGCAACGGCCCTAACAACGGCCCTAGCAACGGCCCTAGCAACGGCCCTAGCAACGGCCCTAACAACGGCCCTAACCACGGCCCTAGCAACGGCCCTAGCAACGGCCCTAGCAACGACCCTAGCAACGGCCCTAACAAAGGCCCTAGCAACGGCCCTAGCAACGGCCCAAACAACGGCCCTAACCACGGCCATAGCAACGGCCCTAGCAACGGCTTTAACAACGGCCCTAGCAACGGCCCTAACAACGGCCCTAGCAACGGCCCTCGCAACGGCCCTAGCAACGGCCTTACCAAAGGCCCTAGCAACGGCCCTTGCAACGGCCCTAACAAGGTCCCTAGCAACGGCCCTAGCAACGGCCCTAGCAACGGCCCTAGCAACGGCCCTAGAAACTGCCCTAGCAACGGCCCTAAAAAGGGCCCTAGCAACGGCCCTAACAACGGCCCTTGCAACGGCCCTAGCAACGGCCCTAGCAAGAGCCCTAACAACGGCCCTAACAACGGCCCTAGCAACGGCCCTAGCAACGGCCCTAACAACGGCCCTAGCAACGGCCCTAGCAACGGCCCTAGCAACGGCCCTAACAACGGCCCTAACCACGGCCCTAGCAACGGCCCTAGCAACGGCCCTAGCAACGGCCCTAGCAATGGCCCTAGCAACGGCCCTAACAAAGGCCCTAGCAACGGCCCTAGCAACGGCCCAAACAACGGCCCTAACCACGGCCCTAGCAACGGCCCTAGCAACGGCCCTAACAACTGCCCTAGCAACGGCCCTAACAAGGGCCCTAGCAACGGCCCTAACAACGGCCTTTGAAACGGCCCTAGCAACGGCCCTAGCAACGGCCCTAACAAGGGCCCTAGCAACGGCCCTAGCAACGGCCCTAACAACGTCCCTAGCAACAGCCCTACCAACGGCCCTAACAACTGCCCTAACAACGGCCCTAGCAACGGCCCTAGCAACGGCCGTAACAACGGCCCTAGCAACGGCCCTAGCAACGGCCCTAACAAGGGCCCTAGCAACGGCCCTAACAAGGGCCCTAGCAACGGCCCTAACAAGGGCCCTAGCAACGGCCCTAGCAACGACCCTAGCAACGGCCCTAACAACGGCCCTAGCAACGGCCCTAACAACGGCCCTAGCAACGGCCCTAGCAACGGCCCTACCAACGGCCCTACCAACGGCCCTAACAACGGCCCTAGCAACGGCCCTAACAACGGCCCTAGCAATGGCCCTAGCAACGGCCCTAACAAGGGCCCTAGCAATGGCCCTAGAAACGGCCCTAGCAACGGCCCTAGCAACGGCCCTAACAAGGGCCCTAGCAACGGAGCTAGCAACGGCCCTAGTAACGGCCCTAGCTACGGCCCTAGCAACGGCCCTAACAAGGGCCCTAGCAATGGCCCTAGCAACGGCCCTAGCAACGGCCCTAGCAACGGCCCTAACAAGGGCCCTAGCAACGGAGCTAGCAACGGACCTAACAACAGCCCTAACAACGGCCCTTGCAACGGCCCTAGCAACGGCCCTAGCAACGGCCCTAACAACGGCCCTAGCAACGGCCCTACCAACGGCCCTAACAATGGCCCTAGAAACGGCCCTAGCAACGGCCCTAGCAACGGCCCTAACAAGGGCCCTAACCACGGCCCTAGCAACGGCCCTAGCAACGGCCCTAACAACGGCCCTAGCAACGGCCCTAGCAACGGCCCTAGCAACGGCCCTAACAAGGGCCCTAGCAACGGCCCTAACAACGGCCTTTGAAACGGCCCTAGCAGCGGCCCTAGAAACGGCCCTAGCAACGGCCCTAACAACGGCCCTAACAACGGCCCTAGCAACGGCCCTAGCAACGGCCCTAACAACGGCCCTAGCAACGGCTCTAGCAACGGCCCTATCAACGGCCCTAACAACGGCCCTAACCACGGCCCTAGCAACGGCCCTAGCAACGGCCCTAGCAACGGCCCTAGCAACGGCCCTAGCAACGGCCCTAACAAGGGCCCTAGCAACGGCCCTAGCAACGGCCCTAGCAACGGCCCTAGCAACGGCCCTACCAACGGCCCTAACAAGGGCCCTAGCAACGGCCCTAACAACGGCCTTTGAAACGGCCCTAGCAACGGCCCTAGCAACGGCCCTAACAAGGGCCCTAGCAACGACCCTAACAACGGCCCAAGCAACGGCCCTATCAACGGCCCTACCAATGGCCCTACCAACGGCCCTAACAAGGGCCCTAGCAACGGCCCTAACAAGGGCCCTAGCAACGGCCCTACCAACGGCCCTACCAACGGCCCTACCAACGGCCCTAACAAGGGCCCTAGCAACGGCCCTAGCAACGGCCCTAACAAGGGCCCTAGCAACGGCCCTAGCAACGGCCCTAGCCACGGCCATAGCAACGGCCCTAGCAACGGCCCTAGCAACGGCCGTAGCAACGGACCTAGCAACGGCCCTAGCAACGGCCCTAACAAGGGTCCTAGAAACGGCCCTAGCAACGGCCCTAGCAACGGCCCTAGCAACGGCCCTAACAAGGGCCCTAGCAACGGCCCTAAGAACGGCCCTTGAAACGGCCCTAGGAACAACCCTAGCAACGGCCCTAGCAACGGCCCTAGCAACGGCCCTAACAAGGGCCCACGCAAAGGCCCTAACAACGGCCTTTGAAACGGCCCTAGCAACGGCCCTAGCAACGACCCTAACAATGGCCCTAGCAACGGCCCTAGCAACAGCCCTAACAAGGGCCCTAGCAACGGCCCTAGCAACGGCCCTAACAACGGCCCTAGCAACGGCCCTACCAACGGCCCTAACAACGAGCCTAGCAACGGCCCTACCAAAGGCCCTAGCAACGGCCCTTGCAATGGCCCTAACAAGGTCCCTAGCAACGACCCTAGCAACGGCCTTAGCAACGGCCCTAACAAGGGCCCTAGCAACGGCCCTAACAACGGCCCTTGAAACGGCCCTAGGAACAACCCTAGCAACGGCCCTAGCAACGGCCCTAGCAACGGCCCTAACAACGGCACTAGCTACGGCCCTAACAAGGGCCCTAGCAACGGCCCTAACAACGGCCTTTGAAACGGCCCTAGCAACGGCCCTAGCAACGGCCCTAACAAGGGCCCTAGCAACGGCCCTAACCAGGGCCCTAGCAACGGCCCTAGCAACGGCCCTAGAAACGGCCCTAGCTACGGCCCTAGCAACGGCCCTAACAAGGGCCCTAGCAACGGCCTAAACAAGGGCCCTAGCAACGGCCCTAGCAATGGCCCTAGCCACGGCGCTAACAAGGGCCCTAGCAACGGCCCTAGCAACGGCCCTAACAACGTCCCTAGCAACGGCCCTAGCAACGGCCCTAGCAACGGCCCTAGCAACGGCCCTAACAATAGCCCTAGCAACGGCCCTAACAACGGCCCTTGAAAAGGCCCTAGGAAAAACCCTAGCAACGGCCCTAGCAACGGCCCTAGCAACGGCCCTAACAAGGGCCCTAGCAACGGCCCTAACAACGGCCTTTGAAACGACCCTAGCAACGGCCCTAGCAACGGCCCTAACAAGGGCCCTAGCAAAGGCCTAAACAAGGGCCCTAACAGCGACCCTAACAACGGCCCTAGCAACGGCCCTAGCAACGGCCCTACCAACGGCCCTACCAACGGCCCTAACAAGGGCCCTAGCAACGGCCCTAACAAGGGCCCTAGCAACGGCCCTAACAAGGGCCCTAGCAACGGCCCTAGCAACGGCCCTAGCAACGGCCCTAGCAACGGCCCTAGCTACGGCCCTAGCAACGGCCCTAGCAACGGCCATAGCAACGGCCCTAGCAACGGCCCTAGCAACGGCCGTAGCAACGGCCCTAGCAACGGCCCTAGCAACGGCCCTAACAAGGGTCCTAGAAACGGCCCTAGCAACGGCCCTAACTACGGCCTTTGAAACGGCCCTAGCAACGGCCCTAGCAACGGCCCTAACAAGGGCCCTAGCAACGGCCCTAACAACGGCCTTTGAAACGGCCCTAGCAACGGCCCTAGCAACGGCCCTACCAACGGCCCTACCAACGGCCCTAACAAGGGCCCTAACAACGGCCGTAACAACGGCCCTAGCAACACCCTAGCAACGGCCCTAACAAGGGCCCTAGCAACGGCCCTAACAAGGGCCCTAGCAACGGCCCTAACAAGGGCCCTAGCAATGGCCCTAGCAACGGCCCTAGCTACGGCCCTAGCAACGGCCCTAGCAACGGCCATAGCAACGGCCCTAGCAACGGCCCTAGCAACGGCCCTAGCAACGGCCCTAGCAACGGCCCTAACAAGGGCCCTAGCAACGGCCCTAACAACGGCCTTTGAAACGGCCCTAGCAACGGCCCTAGCAACGGCCCTAACAAGGGCCCTAGCAACGGCCTAAACAAGGGCCCTAACAACGACCCTAACAACGGCCCTAGCAACGGCCCTAGCAACGGCCCTACCAATGGCCCTACCAACGGCCCTAACAAGGGCCCTAGCAACGGCCCTAACAAGGGCCCTAGCAACGGCCCTAACAAGGGCCCTAGCAACGGCCCTAGCAACGGCCCTTGCAACGGCCCTAGCAACGGCCCTAGCTACGGCCCTAGCAACGGCCCTAGCAACGGCCCTAGCAACGGCCGTAGCAACGGCCCTAGCAACGGCCCTAGCAACGGCCCTAACAAGGGTCCTAGAAACGGCCCTAGCAACGGCCCTAGCAACGGCCCTAGCAACGGCCCTAGCAACGGCCCTAGCAACGGCCCTAACAAGGGCCCTAGCAACGGCCTAAACAAGGGCCCTAACAACGACCCTAACAACGGCCCTAGCAACGGCCCTACCAACGGCCCTACCAACGGCCCTACCAACGGCCCTAACAAGGGCCCTAGCAACGGCCCTAGCAACGGCCCTAACAAGGGCCCTAGCAACGGCCCTAGCAACGGCCCTAGCCACGGCCATAGCAACGGCCCTAGCAACGGCCCTAGCAACGGCCGTAGCAACGGACCTAGCAACGGCCCTAGCAACGGCCCTAACAAGGGTCCTAGAAACGGCCCTAGCAACGGCCCTAGCAACGGCCCTAGCAACGGCCCTAGCAACGGCCCTAACAAGGGCCCTAGCAACGGCCCTAATAACGGCCTTTGAAACGGCCCTAGCAACGGCCCTAGCAACGGCCCTAACAAGGGCCCTAGCAACGGCCCAAACAAGGGCCCTAACAACGACCCTAACAACGGCCCTAGCAACGGCCCTAGCAACAGCCCTAACAAGGGCCCTAGCAACGGCCCTAGCAACGGCCCTAACAACGGCCCTAGCAACGGCCCTACCAACGGCCCTACCAACAGCCCTAACAACGAGCCTAGCAACGGCCCTAGCAACGGCCCTAGCAACGGCCCTAACAACGGCCCTAGCAACGGCCCTAGCAACGGCCCTAGCAACGGCCCTACCAAAGGCCCTAGCAACAGCCCTTGCAATGGCCCTAACAAGGTCCCTAGCAACGACCCTAGCAACGGCCTTAGCAACGGCCCTAACAAGGGCCCTAGAAACGGCCCTAACAACGGCCCTTGAAACGGCCCTAGGAACAACCCTAGCAACGGCCCTAGCAACGGCCCTAGCAACGGCCCTAACAACGGCCCTAGCTACGGCCCTAACAAGGGCCCTAGCAACGGCCCTAACAACGGCCTTTGAAACGGCCCTAGCAACGGCCCTAGCAACGGCCCTAACAAGGGCCCTAGCAACGGCCCTAGCAACGGCCCTAACAACGGCCCTAGCAACGGCCCTACCAACGGCCCTAACAACGGCCCTAACAACGGCCCTAGCAACGGCCCTAGCAACGGCCCTAACAAGGGCCCTAACAACGGCCGTAACAACGGCCCTAGCAACGGCCCTAGCAACGGCCCTAACAGGGCCCTAGCAACGGCCCTAAAAAGGGCCCTAGCAACGGCCCTAACAAGGGCCCTAGCAACGGCCCTAGCAACGGCCCTAGCAACGGACCTAGCAACGGCCCTAGCAACGGCCCTACCAACGGCCCTAACAACGGCCCTAACAACGGCCCTAGCAACGGCCCTACCAACGGCCCTACCAACGGCCCTAACAACGGCCCTAGCAACGGCCCTAGCAACGGCCCTAGCAACGGCCCTAGGAATGGCCCTAGCGACGTCCCTAACAAGGGCCCTAGCGACGGCCCTAACAAGGGCCCTAGCGACGGCCCTAACCAGGGCCCTAGCGACGGCCCTAACCAGGGCCCTAGCGACGGCCCTAGCAACGGCCCTAGAAACGGCCCTAGCTACGGCCCTAGCAACGGCCCTAACAAGGGCCCTAGCAACGGCCTAAACAAGGGCCCTAGCAACGGCCCTAACAAGGGCCATAGCAACGGCCCTAGCAACGGCCCTAGCAACGGCCCTAACAAGGTCCCTAGCAACGGCCCTAGCAACGGCCCTAACAACGGCCCTAGCAACGGCCCTAGCAACGGCCCTAGAAACGGCCCTAGCAACGGCCCTAACAAGGGCCCTAGCAACGGCCCTAACAACGGCCCTTGAAACGGCCCTAGGAAAAACCCTAGCAACGGCCCTAGCAACGGCCCTAGCAACGGCCCTAACAAGGGCCCTAGCAACGGCCCTAACAACGGCCTTTGAAACGACCCTAGCAACGGCCCTAGCAACGGCCCTAACAAGGGCCCTAGCAACGGCCCTAACAAGGGCCCTAGCAACGGCCCTAACAAGGGCCCTAGCAACGGCCCTAGCAACGGCCCTAGCAACGGCCCTAGCAACGGCCCTAGCTACGGCCCTAGCAACGGCCCTAGCAACGGCCATAGCAACGGCCCTAGCAACGGCCCTAGCAACGGCCGTAGCAACGGCCCTAGCAACGGCCCTAGCAACGGCCCTAACAAGGGTCCTAGAAACGGCCCTAGCAACGGCCCTAACAACGGCCCTAGCAACGGCCCTAGCAACGGCCCTAGCAACGGCCCTAACAAGGGCCCTAGCAACGGCCCTAAGAACGGCCCTTGAAACGGCCCTAGGAACAACCCTAGCAACGGCCCTAGCAACGGCCCTAGCAACGGCCCTAACAAGGGCCCTAGCAACGGCCCTACCAACGGCCCTAACAAGGGCCCTAGCAACGGCCCAAACAAGGGCCCTAACAACGACCCTAACAACGGCCCTAGCAACGGCCCTAGCAACAGCCCTAACAAGGGCCCTAGCAACGGCCCTAGCAACGGCCCTAACAACGGCCCTAGCAACGGCCCTACCAACGGCCCTACCAACGGCCCTAACAACGAGCCTAGCAACGGCCCTAGCAACGGCCCTAACAACGGCCCTAGCAACGGCCCTAGCAACGGCCCTAGCAACGGCCCTACCAAAGGCCCTAGCAACGGCCCTTGCAACGGCCCTAACAAGGTCCCTAGCAACGACCCTAGCAACGGCCTTAGAAACGGCCCTAACAAGGGCCCTAGCAACGGCCCTAACAACGGCCCTTGAAACGGCCCTAGGAACAACCCTAGCAACGGCCCTAGCAACGGCCCTAGCAACGGCCCTAACAACGGCCCTAGTAACGGCCCTAACAAGGGCCCTAGCAACGGCCCTAACAACGGCCCTTGAAACGGCCCTAGGAACAACCCTAGCAACGGCCCTAGCAACGGCCCTAGCAAAGGCCCAAACAAGGGCCGTAGCAACGGCCCTGGCAACAGCTTTAGCAACGGCCCTAACAACGGACCTAGCAACGGCCCTAACAAGGGCCCTAGCAACGGCCCTAGCAACGGCCTTAGCAACGGCCCGAACAAGGGCTCTAGCAACGGCCCTAACAACGGCCCTTGCAACGGCCCTAGCAAAGACCCTAGCAACGGCCCTAGCAACGGCCCTAGCAACGGCCCTAGCAACGGACCTAACAACGGCCCTAGCAACAGCCCTAGAAACGGCCCTAGCAACGGCCCTAAAAAGGGCCCTAGCAACGGACCTAACAACGGCCCTTGCAACGGCCCTAGCAACGGCCCTAGCAAGAGCCCTAACAACGGCCCTAACAACGGCCCTAACCACGGCCCAAGCAACGGCCCTAGCAACGGCCCTAGCAACGGCCCTAGCAACGGCCCTAGCAACGGCCCTAACAACGGCCCTAACCACGGCCCTAGCAACGGCCCTAGCAACGGCCCTAGCAACGGCCCTAACAACGGCCCTAGCAACGGCCCTAGCAACGGCCCTAGCAACGGCCCTAACAACGGCCCTAACCACGGCCCTAGCAACGGCCCTAGCAACGGCCCTAGCAACGGCCCTAGCAACGGCCCTAACAAAGGCCCTAGCAACGGCCCTAGCAAGGGCCCAAACAACGGCCCTAACCACGGCCCTAGCAACGGCCCTAGCAACGGCCCTAACAACGGCCCTAGCAACGGCCCTAACAAGGGCCCTAGCAACGGCCCTAGCAACGGCCCTAACAACGGCCCTAGCAACGGCCCTACCAACGGCCCTAACAACTGCCCTAACAACGGCCCTAGCAACGGCCCTAGCAACGGCCCTAGCAACGGCCCTAACAACGGCCCTAGCAACGGCCCTAGCAACGGCCCTAGCAACGGCCCTAACAACGGCCCTAACAACGGCCCTAACAACGGCCGTAACAACGGCCCTAGCAACGGCCCTAGCAACGGCCCTAACAAGGGCACTAGCAACGGCCCTAACAAGGGCCCTAGCAACGGCCCTAACAAGGGCCCTAGCAACGGCCCTAGCAACGACCCTAGCAACGGCCCTAACAACGGCCCTAGCAACGGCCCTACCAACGGCCCTACCAACGGCCCTAACAACGGCCCTAGCAACGGCCCTAGCAACGGCCCTAGCAACGGCCCTAACAAGGGCCCTAGCAACGGCCCTAACAAGGGCCCTAGCAACGGCCCTAACAAGGGCCCTAGCAACGGCCCTAACAAGGGCCCTAGCAACGGCCCTAACAAGGGCCCTAGCAACGGCCCTAACATGGGCCCTAGCAACGGCCCTAACAAGGGCCCTAGCAACGGCCCTAACAAGGGCCCTAGCAACGGCCCTAGCAACGGCCCTAGCAACGGCCCTAGCAACGGCCCTAGCAACGGCCCTAGCAACGGCCCTAGCAACGGCCCTAACAACGGCCCTAACCACGGCCATAGCAACGGCCCTAGCAACGGCCCTAGCAACGGCCCTAGCAACGGCCCTAGCAACGGCCCTAACAAAGGCCCTAGCAACGGCCCTAGCAAGGGCCCAAACAACGGCCCTAACCACGGCCCTAGCAACGGCCCTAGCAACGGCCCTAACAACGGCCCTAGCAACGGCCCTAACAAGGGCCCTAGCAACGGCCCTAACAACGGCCTTTGAAACGGCCCTAGCAACGGCCCTAGCAACGGCCCTAACAAGGGCCCTAGCAACGGCCCTAGCAACGGCCCTAACAACGGCCCTAGCGACGGCCCTACCAACGGCCCTAACAACTGCCCTAACAACGGCCCTAGCAACGGCCCTAGCAACGGCCCTAACAATGGCCCTAACAACGGCCGTAACAACGGCCCTAGCAACGGCCCTAGCAACGGCCCTAACAAGGGCACTAGCAACGGCCCTAACAAGGGCCCTAGCAACGGCCCTAACAAGGGCCCTAGCAACGGCCCTAGCAACGACCCTAGCAACGGCCCTAACAACGGCCCTAGCAACGGCCCTACCAACGGCCCTACCAACGGCCCTAACAACGGCCCTAGCAACGGCCCTAGCAACGGCCCTAGCAACGGCCCTAACAAGGGCCCTAGCAACGGCCCTAACAAGGGCCCTAGCAACGGCCCTAACAAGGGCCCTAGCAACGGCCCTAACAAGGGCCCTAGCAACGGCCCTAACAAGGGCCCTAGCAACGGCCCTAACATGGGCCCTAGCAACGGCCCTAACAAGGGCCCTAGCAACGGCCCTAACAAGGGCCCTAGCAACGGCCCTAACAACGGCCTTTGAAACGGCCCTAGCAACGGCCCTAGCAACGGCCCTAACAAGGGCCCTAGCAACGGCCCTAGCAACGGCCCTAACAACGGCCCTAGCAACGGCCCTACCAACGGCCCTAACAACTGCCCTAACAACGGCCCTAGCAACGGCCCTAACAACGGCCCTAACAATGGCCCTAACAACGGCCGTAACAACGGCCCTAGCAACGGCCCTAGCAACGGCCCTAACAAGGGCCCTAGCAACGGCCCTAACAAGGGCCCTAGCAACGGCCCTAACAAGGGCCCTAGCAACGGCCCTAGCAACGACCCTAGCAACGGCCCTAACAACGGCCCTAACAACGGCCCTAACAACGGCCCTAGCAACGGCCCTAGCAACGGCCCTACAAACGGCCCTACCAACGGCCCTAACAACGGCCCTAGCAACGGCCCTAACAACGGCCCTAGCAAGGGCCCTAGCAACGGCCCTAACAAGGGCCCTAGCAACGGCCCTAACAAGGGCCCTAGCAACGGCCCTAACAAGGGCCCTAGCAACGGCCCTAACAAGGGCCCTAGCAACGGCCCTAACAAGGGCCCTAGCAACGGTCCTAACAAGAGCCCTAGCAACAGCCCTAGCAATGGCCCTAGCCACGGCCCTAACAAGGGCCCTAGCAACGGCCCTAGCAACGGCCCTAACAACGGCCCTAGCAACGGCCCTAGCAACGGCCCTAGCAAAGGCCCTAGCAACGGCCTAAACAAGGGCCCTAACAACGACCCTAACAACGGCCCTAGCAACGGCCCTAGCAACGGCCCTACCAACGGCCCTAGCAACGGCCCTAGCAACGGCCCTAACAACGGCCCTAACCACGGCCCTAGCAACGGCCCTAGCAACGGCCCTAGCAACGGCCCTAGCAACAGACCTAGCAACGGACCTAACAAAGGCCCTAGCAACGGCCCTAGCAACGGCCCAAACAACGGCCCTAACCCCGGCCATAGCAACGGCCCTAGCAACGGCCCTACCAAAGGCCCTAGCAACGGCCCTTGCAACGGCCCTAACAAGGTCCCTAGCAACGACCCTAGCAACGGCCTTAGCAACAGCCCTAGCAACGGACCTAACAAGGGCCCTAGCAACGGCCCTAGCAACGGCCCTAGCAACGGCCCTAGCAACGGCCCTAACAAGGGCCCTAGCAACGGCCCTAGCAACGGCCCTAGCAACGGCCCTAGCAACGGCCCTTGCAACGGCCCTAACAATGTCCCTAGCAACGACCCTAGCAACGGCCTTAGCAACAGCCCTAGCAACGGCAATAACAAGGGCCCTAGCAACGGCCCTACCAAAGGCCCTAGCAACGGCCCTTGCAACGGCCCTAGCAACGGCCCTAGCAACGGCTCTAGCAACGGCCCTAACAAAGGCCCTAGCAACGGCCCTAACAACGGCCCTTGAAACGGCCCTAGGAAAAACCCTAGCAACGGCCCTAGCAACGGCCCTAGCAACGGCCCTAACAAGGGCCCTAGCAACGGCCCTAACAACGGCCTTTGAAACGGCCCTAGCAACGGCCCTAACAACGGCCCTAACAAGGGCCCTAGCAACGGCCTAAACAAGGGCCCTAACAACGACCCTAACAACGGCCCTAGTAACGGCCCTAGCAACGGCCCTACCAACGGCCCTACCAACGGCCCTAACAAGGGCCCTAGCAACGGCCCTAGCAACGGCCCTAACAAGGGCCCTAGCAACGGCCCTAACAAGGGCCCTAGCAACGGCCCTAACAAGGGCCCTAGCAACGGCCCTAACAAGGGCCCTAGCAACGGCCCTAGCAACGGCCCTTGCAACGGCCCTAGCAACGGCCCTAGCTACAGCCCTAGCAACGGCCCTAGCAACGGCCATAGCAACGGCCCTAGCAACGGCCCTAGCAACGGCCCTAACAAGGGTCCTAGAAACGGCCCTAGCAACGGCCCTAGCAACGGCCCTAGCAACGGCCCTAGCAACGGCCCTAGCAACGGCCCTAACAAGGGCCCTAGCAACGGCCCTAAGAACGGCCCTTGAAACGGCCCTAGGAACAACCCTAGCAACGGCCCTAGCAACGGCCCTAGCAACGGCCCTAACAAGGGCCCTAGCAACGGCCCTAACAACGGCCTTTGAAACGGCCCTAGCAACGGCCCTAGCAACGGCCCTAACAAGGGCCCTAGCAACGGCCTAAACAAGGGCCCTAACAACGACCCTAACAACGGCCCTAGCAACGGCCCTAGCAACGGCCCTACCAACGGCCCTACCAACGGCCCTAACAAGGGCCGTAGCAACGGCCCTAGCAACGGCCCTAACAAGGGCCCTAGCAACGGCCCTAACAAGGGCCCTAGCAACGGCCCTAACAAGGGCCCTAGCAACGGCCCTAGCAACGGCCCTAGCAACGGCCCTAGCAACGGCCCTAGCTACGGCCCTAGCAACGGCCCTAGCAACGGCCATAGCAACGGCCCTAGCAACGGCCCTAGCAACGGCCGTAGCAACGGCCCTAGCAACGGCCCTAGCAACGGCCCTAACAAGGGTCCTAGAAACGGCCCTAGCAACGGCCCTAGCAACGGCCCTAGCAACGGCCCTAGCAACGGCCCTAGCAACGGCCCTAACAAGGGCCCTAGCAACGGCCCTAAGAACGGCCCTTGAAACGGCCCTAGGAACAACCCTAGCAACGGCCCTAGCAACGGCCCTAGCAACGGCCCTAACAAGGGCCCTAGCAACGGCCCTAACAACGGCCTTTGAAACGGCCCTAGCAACGGCCCTAGCAACGGCCCTAGCAACAGCCCTAACAAGGGCCCTAGCAACGGCCCTAGCAACGGCCCTAACAACGGCCCTAGCAACGGCCCTAGCAACGGCCCTACCAACAGCCCTAACAACGAGCCTAGCAACGGCCCTAGCAACGGCCCTAGCAACGGCCCTAACAACGGCCCTAGCAACGGCCCTAGCAACGGCCCTAGCAACGGCCCTACCAAAGGCCCTACCAACGGCCCTAACAAGGGCCCTAGCAACGGCCCTAGCAACGGCCTTAGCAACGGCCCTAACAAGGGCCCTAGCAACGGCCCTAACAACGGCCCTTGAAACGGCCCTAGGAACAACCCTAGCAATGGACCTAGCAACGGCCCTAGCAACGGCCCTAACAACGGCCCTAGCTACGGCCCTAACAAGGGCCCTAGCAACGGCCCTAACAACGGCCCTTGAAACGGCCCTAGGAAAAACCCTAGCAACGGCCCTAGCAACGGCCCTAGCAACGGCCCTAGCAACGGCCCTAGCAACGGCCCTACCAACGGCCCTACCAACGGCCCTAACAAGGGCCCTAGCAACGGCCCTAGCAACGGCCCTAACAAGGGCCCTAGCAACGGCCCTAACAAGGGCCCTAGCAACGGCCCTAACAAGGGCCCTAGCAACGGCCCTAGCAACGGCCCTAGCAACGGCCCTAGCAACGGCCCTAGCTACGGCCCTAGCAACGGCCCTAGCAACGGCCATAGCAACGGCCCTAGCAACGGCCCTAGCAACGGCCGTAGCAACGGCCCTAGCAACGGCCCTAGCAACGGCCCTAGCAAGGGTCCTAGAAACGGCCCTAGCAACGGCCCTAACAACGGCCCTAGCAACGGCCCTAGCAACGACCCTAGCAACGGCCCTAACAAGGGCCCTAGCAACGGCCCTAAAAATGGCCCTTGAAACGGCCCTAGGAACAACCCTAGCAACGGCCCTAGCAACGGCCCTAGCAACGGCCCTAACAAGGGCCCTAGCAACGGCCCTAACAACGGCCTTTGAAACGGCCCTAGCAACGGCCCTAACAAGGGCCCTAACAACGACCCTAACAACGACCCTAGCAACGGCCCTAGCAACAGCCCTAACAAGGGCCCTAGCAACGGCCCTAGCAACGGCCCTAACAACGGCCCTAGCAACGGCCCTACCAACGGCCCTACCAACGGCCCTAACAACGAGCCTAGCAACGGCCCTAGCAACGGCCCTAGCAACGGCCCTAACAACGGCCTTAGCAACGGCCCTAGCAACGGCCCTAGCAACGGCCCTACCAAAGGCCCTAGCAACGGCCCTTGCAACGGCCCTAACAAGGTCCCTAGCAACGACCCTAGCAACGGCCTTAGCAACGGCCCTAACAAGGGCCCTAGCAACGGCCCTAACAACGGCCCTTGAAACGGCCCTAGGAACAACCCTAGCAACGGTCCTAGCAACGGCCCTAGCAACGGCCCTAACAACGGCCCTAGCAACGGCCCTAACAAGGGCCATAGCAACGGCCCTAACAACGGCCTTTGAAACGGCCCTAGCAACGGCCCTAGCAACGGCCCTAACAAGGGCCCTAGCAACGGCCCTAGCAACGGCCCTAACAACGGCCCTAGCAACGGCCCTACCAACGGCCCTAACAACGGCCCTAACAACGGCCCTAGCAACGGCCCTAACAAGGGCTCTAACAACGGCCGTAACAACGGCCTTAGCAACGGCCCTAGCAACGGCCCTAACAAGGGCCCTAGCAACGGCCCTAACAAGGGCCCTAACAACGGCCCTAACAACGGCTTTAGCAACGGCCCTAAACGGCCCTACCAACGGCCCTACCAACGGCCCTAACAACGGCCCTAGCAACGGCCCTAGCAACGGCCCTAACAACGGCCCTAGGAATGGCCCTAGCAACGGCCCTAACAACGGCCCTAGGAATGGCCCTAGCAACGGCCCTAACAAGGGCCCTAGCAACGGCCCTAACAAGGGCCCTAGCAACGGCCCTAACCAGGGCCCTAGCAACGGCCCTAACAAGGGCCCTAGCAACGGCCCTAGCAACGGCCCTAACAACGGCCTTAGCAACGGCCCTAGCAACGGCCCTAGCAACGGCCCTAACAAGGGCCCTAGCAACGGCCCTAGCAACGGCCCTAACAACGGCCCTAGCAACGGCCCTACCAACGGCCCTAACAACGGCCCTAACAACGGCCCTAGCAACGGCCCTAGATACGGCCTAACAAAGGCCCTAACAACGACCGTAACAACGGCCCTAGCCACGGTCCTAGCAACGGCCCTAACAAGGGCCCTAGCAACGGCCCTAACAAGGGCCCTAGCAACGGCCCTAGCAACGACCCTAGCAACGGCCCTAACAACGGCCCTAGCAACGGCCCTACCAACGGCCCTAACAACAGCCCTAACAACGGACCTAGCAACGGCCCTAACAACGGCCCTAGCAACGGCCATAACAACGGCCCTAGCAACGGCCCTAGCAACGGCCCTAACAAGGGCCCTAGCAACGGCCCTAACAAGGGCCCTAGCAACGGCCCTAACAAGGGCCCTAGCAACGGCCCTAACAAGGGCCCTAGCAACGGCCCTAACAAGGGCCCTAGCAACGGCCCTAGCAACGGCCCTAGAAACGGCCCTAGCTACGGCCCTAGCAACGGCCCTAACATGGGCCCTATCAACGGCCCTAACAAGGGCCCTAGCAACGGCCCAAAGAAGGGCCCTAGCAACGGCCCTAACAAGGGCCATAGCAACGGCCCTAGCAACGGCCCTAGCAACGGCCCTAGCTACGGCCCTAGCAACGGCCCTAGCAACGGCCCTAGCAACGGCCTTAGCAACGGCCCTAGCAACGGCCCTAGCAACGGCCCTAGCAATGGCCCCACCCACGGCCATAACAAGGGCCCTAGCAACGGCCCTAGCAACGGCCCTAACCACGGCCCTAGCAACGGCCCTAGCAACGGCTCTAGCAACGGCCCTAGCAACGGCCCTAACAAGGGCCCTAGCAACGGCCCTAACAACGGCCTTTGAAACGGCCGTAGCAACGGCCCTAGCAACGGCCCTAACAAGGGCCCTAGCAACGGCCTAAACAAGGGCCCTAAAAACGACCCTAACAACGGCCCTAGCAACGGCCCTAGCAACGGCCCTAACAAGGGCCCTAACAACGGCTGTAACAACGGCCCTAGCAACGGCCCTAGCAACGGCCCTAACAAGGGCCCTAGCAACGGCCCTAACAAGGGCCCTAGCAACGGCCCTAAAAAGGGCCCTAGCAACGGCCCTAACAAGGTCCCTAGCAACGGCCCTAGCAACGGCCCTAGCTACCGCCCTAGCAACGGCCATAGCAACGGCCCTAGCAACGGCCCTAGCAACGGCCCTAGCAACGGCCCTAGCAAGGGCCCTAGCAACGGCCCTAACAACGGCCTTTGAAACGGCCCTAACAAGGTCCCTAGCAACGGCCCTAGCAACGGCCGTAACAAGGGCCCTAGCAACGGCCCAAACAAGGGCCCTAACAACGACCCTAACAACGGCCCTAGCAACGGCCCTAGCAACAGCCCTAACAAGGGCCCTAACAACGGCCCTAGCAACGGCCCTACCAACGGCCCTACCAACGGCCCTTGCAACGGCCCTAACAAGGTCCCTAGCAACGACCCTAGCAACGGCCTTAGCAACGGCCCTAAAAAGGGCCCTAGCAACGGCCCTAACAACGGCCCTTGAAACGGCCCTAGGAACAACCCTAGCAACGGCCCTAGCAACGGCCCTAGCAACGGCCCTAACAACGGCCCTAGCAACGGCCCTAACAATGGCCCTAGCAACGGCCCTAACAACGGCCTTTGAAACGGCCCTAGCAACGGCCCTAGCAACGGCCCTAACAAGGGCCCTAGCAACGGCCCTAGCAACGGCCCTAACAACGGCCCTAGCAACGGCCCTACCAACGGCCCTAACAACGGCCCTAACAACGGCCCTATTAACGGCCCTAGCAACGGCCCTAGCAACGGCCCTAACAAGGGCCCTAACAACGGCCGTAACAACGGCCCTAGCAACGGCCCTAGCAACGGCCCTAACAAGGGCCCTAGCAACGGCCCTAACAAGGGCCCTAGCTACGGCCCTAACAAGGGCCCTAGCAACGGCCCTAGCAACGGCCCTAGCAACGGCCCTAGCAACGGCCCTAGCAACGGCCCTACCAACGGCCCTAACAACGGCCCTAACAACGGCCCTAGCAACGGCCCTAGCAACGGCCCTAGCAACGGCCCTAACAAGGGCCCTAGCAACGGCCCTAGCAACGGCCCTTGAAACGGCCCTAACAACGGCCCTAGCAACGGCCCTAGCAACGGCCCTAGCAACGGCCCTAACAAGGGCCCTAGCAACGGCCCTAACAACAACCTTTGAAACGGCCATAGCAACGGCCCTAGCAACGGCCCTAGCAACGGCCGTAGCAACGGCCCTAGCAACGGCCCTAGCAACGGCCCTAGCAAGGGTCCTAGAAACGGCCCTAGCAACGGCCCTAACAACGGCCCTAGCAACGGCCCTAGCAACGACCCTAGCAACGGCCCTAACAAGGGCCCTAGCAACGGCCCTAAGAATGGCCCTTGAAACGGCCCTAGGAACAACCCTAGCAACGGCCCTAGCAACGGCCCTAGCAACGGCCCTAACAAGGGCCCTAGCAACGGCCCTAACAACGGCCTTTGAAACGGCCCTAGCAACGGCCCTAACAAGGGCCCTAACAACGACCCTAACAACGACCCTAGCAACGGCCCTAGCAACAGCCCTAACAAGGGCCCTAGCAACGGCCCTAGCAACGGCCCTAACAACGGCCCTAGCAACGGCCCTAGCAACGGCCCTAGCAACGGCCCTACCAAAGGCCATAGCAACGGCCCTTGCAACGGCCCTAACAAGGTCCCTAGCAACGACCCTAGCAACGGCCTTAGCAACGGCCCTAACAAGGGCCCTAGCAACGGCCCTAGAAACGGCCCTAACAACGGCCCTAACCACGGCCCTAGCAACGGCCCTAGCAACGGCCCTAGCAATGGCCCTAACAACGGCCCTAGCAACGGCCCTAGCAACCGCCCTAGCAACGGCCCTAACAAAGGCCCTAACCACGGCCCTAGCAACGGCCCTAGCAACGGCCCTAGCAACGGCCCTAGCAACGGCCCTAGCAACGGCCCTAACAAAGGCCCTAGCAACGGCCCTAGCAAGGGCCCAAACAACGGCCCTAACCACGGCCCTAGCAACGGCCCTAGCAACGGCCCTAACAACGGCCCTAGCAACGGCCCTAACAAGGGCCCTAGCAACGGCCCTAACAACGGCCTTTGAAACGGCCCTAGCAACGGCCCTAGCAACGGCCCTAACAACGGCCCTAGCAACGGCCCTACCAACGGCCCTAACAACTGCCCTAACAACGGCCCTAGCAACGGCCCTAGCAACGGCCCTAACAATGGCCCTAACAACGGCCGTAACAACGGCCCTAGCAACGGCCCTAGCAACGGCCCTAACAAGGGCACTAGCAACGGCCCTAACAAGGGCCCTAGCAACGGCCCTAGCAACGACCCTAGCAACGGCCCTAACAACGGCCCTAGCAACGGCCCTACTAACGGCCCTACCAACGGCCCTAACAACGGCCCTAGCAACGGCCCTAGCAATGGCCCTAGCAACGGCCCTAACAAGGGCCCTAGCAACGGCCCTAACAAGGGCCCTAGCAACGGCCCTAACAAGGGCCCTAGCAACGGCCCTAACAAGGGCCCTAGCAACGGCCCTAACAAGGGCCCTAGCAACGGCCCTAACATGGGCCCTAGCAACGGCCCTAACAAGGGCCCTAGCAACGGCCCTAACAAGGGCCCTAGCAACGGCCCTAGCAACGGCCCTAGCAACGGCCCTAGCAACGGCCCTAGCAACGGCCCTAACAACGGCCCTAGCAACGGCCCTAGCAACGGCCCTAGCAACGGCCCTAACAACGGCCCTAACCACGGCCCTAGCAACGGCCCTAGCAACGGCCCTAGCAACGGCCCTAGCAACGGCCCTAGCAACGGCCCTAACAAAGGCCCTAGCAACGGCCCTAGCAAGGGCCCAAACAACGGCCCTAACCACGGCCCTAGCAACGGCCCTAGCAACGGCCCTAACAACGGCCCTAGCAACGGCCCTAACAAGGGCCCTAGCAACAGCCCTAACAACGGCCTTTGAAACGGCCCTAGCAACGGCCCTAGCAACGGCCCTAACAAGGGCCCTAGCAACGGCCCTAACAAGGGCCCTAGCAACGGCCCTAACAAGGGCCCTAGCAACGGCCCTAACAAGGGCCCTAGCAACGGCCCTAACAAGGGCCCTAGCAACGGCCCTAACAAGGGCCCTAGCAACGGCCCTAGCAACGACCCTAGCAACGGCCCTAACAACGGCCCTACCAACGGCCCTAACAACGGCCCTAGCGACGGCCCTAGCAATGGCCCTAGCAACGGCCCTAACAAGGGCCCTAGCAACGGCCCTAACAAGGGCCCTAGCAACGGCCCTAACAAGGGCCCTAGCAACGGCCCTAACAAGGGCCCTAGCAACGGCCCTAACAAGGGCCCTAGCAACGGCCCTAACATGGGCCCTAGCAACGGCCCTAACAAGGGCCCTAGCAACGGCCCTAACAAGGGCCCTAGCAACGGCCCTAGCAACGGCCCTAGCAACGGCCCTAACTACGGCCTTTGAAACGGCCCTAGCAACGGCCCTAGCAACGGCCCTAACAAGGGCCCTAGCAACGGCCCTAACAACGTCCTTTGAAACGGCCCTAGCAACGGCCCTAGCAACGGCCCTAACAAGGGCCCTAGCAACGGCCCTAGCAACGGCCCTAACAACGGCCCTAGCAACAGCCCTACCAACGGCCCTAACAACTGCCCTAACAACGGCCCTAGCAACGGCCCTAACAACGGCCCTAACAATGGCCCTAACAACGGCCGTAACAACGGCCCTAGCAACGGCCCTAGCAACGGCCCTAACAAGGGCCCTAGCAACGGCCCTAACAAGGGCCCTAGCAACGGCCCTAACAAGGGCCCTAGCAACGGCCCTAGCAACGACCCTAGCAACGGCCCTAACAACGGCCCTAACAACGGCCCTAACAACGGCCCTAGCAACGGCCCTAGCAACGGCCCTACAAACGGCCCTACCAACGGCCCTAACAACGGCCCTAGCAACGGCCCTAACAACGGCCCTAGCAAGGGCCCTAGCAACGGCCCTAACAAGGGCCCTAGCAACGGCCCTAACAAGGGCCCTAGCAACGGCCCTAACAAGGGCCCTAGCAACGGCCCTAACAAGGGCCCTAGCAATGGCCCTAACAAGGGCCCTAGCAACGGCCCTAACAAGAGCCCTAGCAACAGCCCTAGCAATGGCCCTAGCCACGGCCCTAACAAGGGCCCTAGCAACGGCCCTAGCAACGGCCCTAACAACGGCCCTAGCAACGGCCCTAGCAACGGCCCTAGCAAAGGCCCTAGCAACGGCCTAAACAAGGGCCCTAACAACGACCCTAACAACGGCCCTAGCAACGGCCCTAGCAACGGCCCTAACAACGGCCCTAACCACGGCCCTAGCAACGGCCCTAGCAACGGCCCTAGCAACGGCCCTAGCAACAGACCTAGCAACGGACCTAACAAAGGCCCTAGCAACGGCCCTAGCAACGGCCCAAACAACGGCCCTAACCCCGGCCATAGCAACGGCCCTAGCAACGGCCCTACCAAAGGCCCTAGCAACGGCCCTTGCAACGGCCCTAACAAGGTCCCTAGCAACGACCCTAGCAACGGCCTTAGCAACAGCCCTAGCAACGGACCTAACAAGGGCCCTAGCAACGGCCCTAGCAACGGCCCTAGCAACGGCCCTAGCAACGGCCCTAACAAGGGCCCTAGCAACGGCCCTAACAATGTCCCTAGCAACGACCCTAGCAACGGCCTTAGCAACAGCCCTAGCAACGGCCCTAACAAGGGCCCTAGCAACGGCCCTACCAAAGGCCCTAGCAACGGCCCTTGCAACGGCCCTAGCAACGGCCCTAGCAACGGCTCTAGCAACGGCCCTAACAAGGGCCCTAGCAACGGCCCTAACAACGGCCCTTGAAACGGCCCTAGGAAAAACCCTAGCAACGGCCCTAGCAACGGCCCTAGCAACGGCCCTAACAAGGGCCCTAGCAACGGCCCTAACAACGGCCTTTGAAACGGCCCTAGCAACGGCCCTAGCAACGGCCCTAACAAGGGCCCTAGCAACGGCCTAAACAAGGGCCCTAACAACGACCCTAACAACGGCCCTAGTAACGGCCCTAGCAACGGCCCTACCAACGGCCCTACCAACGGCCCTAACAAGGGCCCTAGCAACGGCCCTAGCAACGGCCCTAACAAGGGCCCTAGCAACGGCCCTAACAAGGGCCCTAGCAACGGCCCTAACAAGGGCCCTAGCAACGGCCCTAGCAACGGCCCTTGCAACGGCCCTAGCAACGGCCCTAGCTACAGCCCTAGCAACGGCCCTAGCAACGGCCATAGCAACGGCCCTAGCAACGGCCCTAGCAACGGCCCTAACAAGGGTCCTAGAAACGGCCCTAGCAACGGCCCTAGCAACGGCCCTAGCAACGGCCCTAGCAACGGCCCTAGCAACGGCCCTAACAAGGGCCCTAGCAACGGCCCTAAGAACGGCCCTTGAAACGGCCCTTGGAACAACCCTAGCAACGGCCCTAGCAACGGCCCTAGCAACGGCCCTAACAACGGCCTTTGAAACGGCCCTAGCAACGGCCCTAGCAACGGCCCTAACAAGGGCCCTAGCAACGGCCTAAACAAGGGCCCTAACAACGACCCTAACAACGGCCCTAGCAACGGCCCTAGCAACGGCCCTACCAACGGCCCTACCAACGGCCCTAACAAGGGCCCTAGCAACGGCCCTAGCAACGGCCCTATCAAGGGCCCTAGCAACGGCCCTAACAAGGGCCCTAGCAACGGCCCTAACAAGGGCCCTAGCAACGGCCCTAGCAACGGCCCTAGCAAGGGCCCTAGCAACGGCCCTAGCTACGGCCCTAGCAACGGCCCTAGCAACGGCCATAGCAACGGCCCTAGCAACGGCCCTAGCAACGGCCGTAGCAACGGCCCTAGCAACGGCCCTAGCAACGGCCCTAACAAGGGTCCTAGAAACGGCCCTAGCAACGGCCCTAGCAACGGCCCTAGCAACGGCCCTAGCAATGGCCCTAACAAGGGCCCTAGCAACGGCCCTAAGAACGGCCCTTGAAACGGCCCTAGGAACAACCCTAGCAACGGCCCTAGCAACGGCCCTAGCAACGGCCCTAACAAGGGCCCTAGCAACGGCCCTAACAACGGCCTTTGAAACGGCCCTAGCAACGGCCCTAGCAACGGCCCTAGCAACAGCCCTAACAAGGGCCCTAGCAACGGCCCTAGCAACGGCCCTACCAACGGCCCTAACAACGAGCCTAGCAACGGCCCTAGCAACGGCCCTAGCAACGGCCCTAACAACGGCCCTAGCAACGGCCCTAGCAACGGCCCTAGCAACGGCCCTACCAAAGGCCCTAGCAACGGCACTTGCAATGGCCCTAACAAGGTCCCTAGCAACGACCCTAGCAACGGCCTTAGCAACGGCCCTAACAAGGGCCCTAGCAACGGCCCTAACAACGGCCCTTGAAACGGCCCTAGGAACAACCCTAGCAATGGACCTAGCAACGGCCCTAGCAACGGCCCTAACAACGGCCCTAGCTACGGCCCTAACAAGGGCCCTAGCAACGGCCCTAACAACGGCCTTTGAAACGGCCCTAGCAACGGCCCTAGCAACGGCCCTAACAAGGGCCATAGCAACGGCCCTAGCAACGGCCCTAACAAGGGCCCTAGCAACGGCCCTAACAACGGCCCTTGAAACGGCCCTAGGAAAAACACTAGCAACGGCCCTAGCAACGGCCCTAGCAACGGCCCTAGCAACGGCCCTAGCAACGGCCCTAATAAGGGCCCTAGCAACGGCCCTAACAACGGCCTTTGAAACGGCCCTAGCAACGGCCCTAGCAACGGCCCTAACAAGGGCCCTAGCAACGGCCTAAACAAGGGCCCTAACAACGACCCTAACAACGGCCCTAGCAACGGCCCTAGCAACGGCCCTACCAACGGCCCTACCAACGGCCCTAACAAGGGCCCTAGCAACGGCCCTAGCAACGGCCCTAACAAGGGCCCTAGCAACGGCCCTAACAAGGGCCCTAGCAACGGCCCTAACAAGGGCCCTAGCAACGGCCCTAACAAGGGCCCTAGCAACGGCCCTAGCAACGGCCCTAGCAACGGCCCTAGCAACGGCCCTAGCTACGGCCCTAGCAACGGCCCTAGCAACGGCCATAGCAACGGCCCTAGCAACGGCCCTAGCAACGGCCGTAGCAACGGCCCTAGCAACGGCCCTAGCAACGGCCCTAGCAAGGGTCCTAGAAACGGCCCTAGCAACGGCCCTAACAACGGCCCTAGCAACGGCCCTAGCAACGACCCTAGCAACGGCCCTAACAAGGGCCCTAGCAACGGCCCTAAGAATGGCCCTTGAAACGGCCCTAGGAACAACCCTAGCAACGGCCCTAGCAACGGCCCTAGCAACGGCCCTAACAAGGGCCCTAGCAACGGCCCTAACAACGGCCTTTGAAACGGCCCTAGCAACGGCCCTAACAAGGGCCCTAACAACGACCCTAACAACGACCCTAGCAACGGCCCTAGCAACAGCCCTAACAAGGGCCCTAGCAACGGCCCTAGCAACGGCCCTAACAACGGCCCTAGCAACGGCCCTACCAACGGCCCTACCAACGGCCCTAACAACGAGCCTAGCAACGGCCCTAGCAACGGCCCTAGCAACGGCCCTAACAACGGCCCTAGCAACGGCCCTAGCAACGGCCCTAGCAACGGCCCTACCAAAGGCCCTAGCAACGGCCCTTGCAACGGCCCTAACAAGGTCCCTAGCAACGACCCTAGCAACGGCCTTAGCAACGGCCCTAACAAGGGCCCTAGCAACGGCCCTAACAACGGCCCTTGAAACGGCCCTAGGAACAACCCTAGCAACGGTCCTAGCAACGGCCCTAGCAACGGCCCTAACAACGGCCCTAGCAACGGCCCTAACAAGGGCCATAGCAACGGCCCTAACAACGGCCTTTGAAACGGCCCTAGCAACGGCCCTAGCAACGGCCCTATCAAGGGCCCTAGCAACGGCCCTAGCAACGGCCCTAACAAGGGCCCTAGCAACGGCCCTAGCAACGACCCTAGCAACGGCCCTAACAACGGCCCTAGCAACGGCCCTACCAACGGCCCTAACAACAGCCCTAACAACGGCCCTAGCAACGGCCCTAACAACGGCCCTAGCAACGGCCATAACAACGGCCCTAGCAACGGCCCTAGCAACGGCCCTAAAAAGGGCCCTAGCAACGGCCCTAACAAGGGCCCTAGCAACGGCCCTAACAAGGGCCCTAGCAACGGCCCTAGCAACGGCCCTAGAAACGGCCCTAGCTACGGCCCTAGCAACGGCCCTAACATGGGCCCTATCAACGGCCCTAACAAGGGCCCTAGCAACGGCCCAAAGAAGGGCCCTAGCAACGGCCCTAACAAGGGCCATAGCAACGGCCCTAGCAACGGCCCTAGCAACGGCCCTAGCTACGGCCCTAGCAACGGCCCTAGCAACGGCCCTAGCAACGGCCTTAGCAACGGCCCTAGCAACGGCCCTAGCAACGGCCCTAGCAATGGCCCTACCCACGGCCATAACAAGGGCCCTAGCAACGGCCCTAGCAACGGCCCTAACAACGGCCCTAGCAACGGCCCTAGCAACGGCTCTAGCAACGGCCCTAGCAACGGCCCTAACAAGGGCCCTAGCAACGGCCCTAACAACGGCCCTTGAAACGACCCTAGGTAAAACCCTAGCAACGGCCCTAGCAACGGCCCTAGCAACGGCCCTAACAAGGGCCCTAGCAACGGCCCTAACAACGGCCTTTGAAACGGCCGTAGCAACGGCCCTAGCAACGGCCCTAACAAGGGCCCTAGCAACGGCCTAAACAAGGGCCCTAAAAACGACCCTAACAACGGCCCTAGCAACGGCCCTAGCAACGGCCCTAACAAGGGCCCTAACAACGGCTGTAACAACGGCCCTAGCAACGGCCCTAACAAGGGCCCTAGCAACGGCCCTAACAAGGGCCCTAGCAACGGCCCTAAAAAGGGCCCTAGCAACGGCCCTAACAAGGGCCCTAGCAACGGCCCTAGCAACGGCCCTAGCTACGGCCCAAGCAACGGCCATAGCAACGGCCCTAGCAACGGCCCTAGCAACGGCCCTAACAAGGGCCCTAGCAACGGCCCTAGCAACGGCCCTAACAACGGCCCTAGCAACGGCCCTACCAACGGCCCTACCAACGGCCCTAACAACGAGCCTAGCAACGGCCCTAGCAACGGCCCTAGCAACGGCCCTAACAACGGCCCTAGCAACGGCCCTAGCAACGGCCCTAGCAACGGCCCTACCAAAGGCCCTAGCAACGGCCCTTGCAACGGCCCTAACAAGGTCCCTAGCAACGACCCTAGCAACGGCCTTAGCAACGGCCCTAACAAGGGCCCTAGCAACGGCCCTAACAACGGCCCTTGAAACGGCCCTAGGAACAACCCTAGTAACGGTCCTAGCAACGGCCCTAGCAACGGCCCTAACAACGGCCCTAGCAACGGCCCTAACAAGGGCCATAGCAACGGCCCTAACAACGGCCTTTGAAACGGCCCTAGCAACGGCCCTAGCAACGGCCCTATCAAGGGCCCTAGCAACGGCCCTAGCAACGGCCCTAACAACGGCCCTAGCAACGGCCCTACCAACGGCCCTAACAACGGCCCTAACAACGGCCCTAGCAACGGCCCTAACAAGGGCTCTAACAACGGCCGTAACAACGGCCTTAGCAACGGCCCTAGCAACGGCCCTAACAAGGGCCCTAGCAACGGCCCTAACAAGGGCCCTAACAACGGCCCTAACAACGGCTTTAGCAATGGCCCTAAACGGCCCTACCAACGGCCCTACCAACGGCCCTAACAACGGCCCTAGCAACGGCCCTAACAAGGGCCCTAGCAACGGCCCTAACCAGGGCCCTAGCAACGGCCCTAACAAGGGCCCTAGCAACGGCCCTAGCAACGGCCCTAGCAACGGCCCTAGCTACGGCCCTAGCAACGGCCCTAACAAGGGCCCTAGCAACGGCCCAAACAAGGGCCCTAGCAACGGCCCTAACAAGGGCCCTAGCAACGGCCCTAACAACGGCCTTTGAAACGGCCCTAGCAACGGCCCTAGCAACGGCCCTAACAAGGGCCCTAGCAACGGCCCTAGCAACGGCCCTAACAACGGCCCTAGCAACGGCCCTACCAACGGCCCTAACAACGGCCCTAACAACGGCCCTAGCAACGGCCCTAGATACGGCCTAACAAAGGCCCTAACAACGACCGTAACAACGGCCCTAGCCACGGTCCTAGCAACGGCCCTAACAAGGGCCCTAGCAACGGCCCTAACAAGGGCCCTAGCAACGGCCCTAGCAACGACCCTAGCAACGGCCCTAACAACGGCCCTAGCAACGGCCCTACCAACGGCCCTAACAACAGCCCTAACAACGGCCCTAGCAACGGCCCTAACAACGGCCCTAGCAACGGCCATAACAACGGCCCTAGCAACGGCCCTAGCAACGGCCCTAAAAAGGGCCCTAGCAACGGCCCTAACAAGGGCCCTAGCAACGGCCCTAACAAGGGCCCTAGCAACGGCCCTAGCAACGGCCCTAGAAACGGCCCTAGCTACGGCCCTAGCAACGGCCCTAACATGGGCCCTATCAACGGCCCTAACAAGGGCCCTAGCAACGGCCCAAAGAAGGGCCCTAGCAACGGCCCTAACAAGGGCCATAGCAACGGCCCTAGCAACGGCCCTAGCAACGGCCCTAGCTACGGCCCTAGCAACGGCCCTAGCAACGGCCCTAGCAACGGCCTTAGCAACGGCCCTAGCAACGGCCCTAGCAACGGCCCTAGCAATGGCCCTACCCACGGCCATAACAAGGGCCCTAGCAACGGCCCTAGCAACGGCCCTAACAACGGCCCTAGCAACGGCCCTAGCAACGGCTCTAGCAACGGCCCTAGCAATGGCCCTAACAAGGGCCCTAGCAACGGCCCTAACAACGGCCCTTGAAACGACCCTAGGTAAAACCCTAGCAACGGCCCTAGCAACGGCCCTAGCAACGGCCCTAACAAGGGCCCTAGCAACGGCCCTAACAACGGCCTTTGAAACGGCCGTAGCAACGGCCCTAGCAACGGCCCTAACAAGGGCCCTAGCAACGGCCTAAACAAGGGCCCTAAAAACGACCCTAACAACGGCCCTAGCAACGGCCCTAGCAACGGCCCTAACAAGGGCCCTAACAACGGCTGTAACAACGGCCCTAGCAACGGCCCTAACAAGGGCCCTAGCAACGGCCCTAACAAGGGCCCTAGCAACGGCCCTAAAAAGGGCCCTAGCAACGGCCCTAACAAGGGCCCTAGCAACGGCCCTAGCAACGGCCATAGCTACGGCCCTAGCAACGGCCATAGCAACGGCCCTAGCAACGGCCCTAGCAACGGCCCTAGCAAGGGCCCTAGCAACGGCCCTAACAACGGCCTTTGAAACGGCCCTAACAAGGTCCCTAGCAACGGCCCTAGCAACGGCCGTAACAAGGGCCCTAGCAACGGCCCAAACAAGGGCCCTAACAACGACCCTAACAACGGCCCTAGCAACGGCCCTAGCAACAGCCCTAACAAGGGCCCTAACAACGGCCCTAGCAACGGCCCTTCCAACGGCCCTACCAACGGCCCTTGCAACGGCCCTAACAAGGTCCCTAGCAACGACCCTAGCAACGGCCTTAGCAACGGCCCTAAAAAGGGCCCTAGCAACGGCCCTAACAACGGCCCTTTAAACGGCCCTAGGAACAACCCTAGCAACGGCCCTAGCAACGGCCCTAGCAACGGCCCTAACAACGGCCCTAGCAACGGCCCTAACAATGGCCCTAGCAACGGCCCTAACAACGGCCTTTGAAACGGCCCTAGCAACGGCCCTAGCAACGGCCCTAACAAGGGCCCTAGCAACGGCCCTAGCAACGGCCCTAACAACGGCCTTAGCAACGGCCCTACCAACGGCCCTAACAACGGCCCTAACAACGGCCCTAATAACGGCCCTAGCAACGGCCCTAGCAACGGCCCTAACAAGGGCCCTAACAACGGGCGTAACAACGGCCCTAGCAACGGCCCTAGCAACGGCCCTAACAAGGGCCCTAGCAACGGCCCTAACAAGGGCCCTAGCTACGGCCCTAACAAGGGCCCTAGCAACGGCCCTAGCAACAGCCCTAACAAGGGCCCTAGCAACGGCCCTAGCAACGGCCCTACCAACGGCCCTAACAACGAGCCTAGCAACGGCCCTAGCAACGGCCCTAGCAACGGCCCTAACAACGGCCCTAGCAACGGCCCTAGCAACGGCCCTAGCAACGGCCCTACCAAAGGCCCTAGCAACGGCCCTTGCAATGGCCCTAACAAGGTCCCTAGCAACGACCCTAGCAACGGCCTTAGCAACGGCCCTAACAAGGGCCCTAGCAACGGCCCTAACAACGGCCCTTGAAACGGCCCTAGGAACAACCCTAGCAACGGTCCTAGCAACGGCCCTAGCAACGGCCCTAACAACGGCCCTAGCAACGGCCCTAACAAGGGCCATAGCAACGGCCCTAACAACGGCCTTTGAAACGGCCCTAGCAACGGCCCTAGCAACGGCCCTAACAAGGGCCCTAGCAACGGCCCTAGCAACGGCCCTAACAACGGCCCTAGCAACGGCCCTACCAACGGCCCTAACAACGGCCCTAACAACGGCCCTAGCAACGGCCCTAACAAGGGCTCTAACAACGGCCCTAGCAACGGCCATAACAACGGCCTTAGCAACGGCCCTAGCAACGGCCCTAACAAGGGCCCAAGCAACGGCCCTAACAAGGGCCCTAACAACGGCCCTAGCAACGGCCATAACAACGGCCCTAGCAACGGCCCTAGCAACGGCCCTAAAAAGGGCCCTAGCAACGGCCCTAACAAGGGCCCTAGCAACGGCCCTAACAAGGGCCCTAGCAACGGCCCTAACAAGGGCCCTAACAACGGCCCTAACAAGGGCCCTAGCAACGGCCCTAGCAACGGCCCTAGAAACGGCCCTAGCTACGGCCCTAGCAACGGCCCTAACATGGGCCCTATCAACGGCCCTAACAAGGGCCCTAGCAACGGCCCAAAGAAGGGCCCTAGCAACGGCCCTAACAAGGGCCATAGCAACGGCCCTAGCAACGGCCCTAGCAACGGCCCTAGCTACGGCCCTAGCAACGGCCCTAGCAACGGCCCTAGCAAAGGCCTTAGCAACGGCCCTAGCAACGGCCCTAGCAACGGCCCTAGCAATGGCCCTACCCACGGCCATAACAAGGGCCCTAGCAACGGCCCTAGCAACGGCCCTAACAACGGCCCTAGCAACGGCCCTAGCAACGGCTCTAGCAACGGCCCTAGCAACGGCCCTAACAAGGGCCCTAGCAACGGCCCTAACAACGGCCCTTGAAACGACCCTAGGTAAAACCCTAGCAACGGCCCTAGCAACGGCCCTAGCAACGGCCCTAACAAGGGCCCTAGCAACGGCCCTAACAACGGCCTTTGAAACGGCCGTAGCAACGGCCCTAGCAACGGCCCTAACAAGGGCCCTAGCAACGGCCTAAACAAGGGCCCTAAAAACGACCCTAACAACGGCCCTAGCAACGGCCCTAGCAACGGCCCTAACAAGGGCCCTAACAACGGCTGTAACAACGGCCCTAGCAACGGCCCTAACAAGGGCCCTAGCAACGGCCCTAACAAGGGCCCTAGCAACGGCCCTAAAAAGGGCCCTAGCAACGGCCCAAACAAGGGCCCTAACAACGACCCTAACAACGGCCCTAGCAACGGCCCTAGCAACAGCCCTAACAAGGGCCCTAACAACGGCCCTAGCAACGGCCCTTCCAACGGCCCTACCAACGGCCCTTGCAACGGCCCTAACAAGGTCCCTAGCAATGACCCTAGCAACGGCCTTAGCAACGGCCCTAAAAAGGGCCCTAGCAACGGCCCTAACAACGGCCCTTGAAACGGCCCTAGGAACAACCCTAGCAACGGCCCTAGCAACGGCCCTAGCAACGGCCCTAACAACGGCCCTAGCAACGGCCCTAACAATGGCCCTAGCAACGGCCCTAACAACGGCCTTTGAAACGGCCCTAGCAACGGCCCTAGCAACGGCCCTAACAAGGGCCCTAGCAACGGCCCTAGCAACGGCCCTAACAACGGCCCTAGCAACGGCCCTACCAACGGCCCTAAAAACGGCCCTAACAACGGCCCTAATAACGGCCCTAGCAACGGCCCTAGCAACGGCCCTAACAAGGGCCCTAACAACGGGCGTAACAACGGCCCTAGCAACGGCCCTAGCAACGGCCCTAACAAGGGCCCTAGCAACGGCCCTAACAAGGGCCCTAGCTACGGCCCTAACAAGGGCCCTAGCAACGGCCCTAGCAACAGCCCTAACAAGGGCCCTAGCAACGGCCCTAGCAACGGCCCTACCAACGGCCCTAACAACGAGCCTAGCAACGGCCCTAGCAACGGCCCTAGCAACGGCCCTAACAACGGCCCTAGCAACGGCCCTAGCAACGGCCCTAGCAACGGCCCTACCAAAGGCCCTAGCAACGGCCCTTGCAATGGCCCTAACAAGGTCCCTAGCAACGACCCTAGCAACGGCCTTAGCAACGGCCCTAACAAGGGCCCTAGCAACGGCCCTAACAACGGCCCTTGAAACGGCCCTAACAAGGGCCATAGCAACGGCCCTAACAACGGCCTTTGAAACGGCCCTAGCAACGGCCCTAGCAACGGCCCTAGCAACGGCCCTAACAACGGCCCTAACAACGGCCCTAGCAACGGCCCTAACAAGGGCCATAGCAACGGCCCTAACAACGGCCTTTGAAACGGCCCTAGCAACGGCCCTAGCAACGGCCCTAACAAGGGCCCTAGCAACGGCCCTAGCAACGGCCCTAACAACGGCCCTAGCAACGGCCCTACCAACGGCCCTAACAACGGCCCTAACAACGGCCCTAGCAACGGCCCTAACAAGGGCTCTAACAACGGCCGTAACAACGGCCTTAGCAACGGCCCTAGCAACGGCCCTAACAAGGGCCCTAGCAACGGCCCTAGCAACGGCCATAACAACGGCCCTAGCAACGGCCCTAGCAACGGCCCTAAAAAGGGCCCTAGCAACGGCCCTAACAAGGGCCCTAGCAACAGCCCTAACAAGGGCCCTAGCAACGGCCCTAACAAGGGCCCTAACAACGGCCCTAACAAGGGCCCTAGCAACGGCCCTAGCAACGGCCCTAGAAACGGCCCTAGCTACGGCCCTAGCAACGGCCCTAACATGGGCCCTATCAACGGCCCTAACAAGGGCCCTAGCAACGGCCCAAAGAAGGGCCCTAGCAACGGCCCTAACAAGGGCCATAGCAACGGCCCTAGCAACGGCCCTAGCAACGGCCCTAGCTACGGCCCTAGCAACGGCCCTAGCAACGGCCCTAGCAACGGCCTTAGCAACGGCCCTAGCAACGGCCCTAGCAACGGCCCTAGCAATGGCCCTACCCACGGCCATAACAAGGGCCCTAGCAACGGCCCTAGCAACGGCCCTAACAACGGCCCTAGCAACGGCCCTAGCAACGGCTCTAGCAACGGCCCTAGCAACGGCCCTAACAAGGGCCCTAGCAACGGCCCTAACAACGGCCCTTGAAACGACCCTAGGTAAAACCCTAGCAACGGCCCTAGCAACGGCCCTAGCAACGGCCCTAACAAGGGCCCTAGCAACGGCCCTAACAACGGCCTTTGAAACGGCCGTAGCAACGGCCCTAGCAACGGCCCTAACAAGGGCCCTAGCAACGGCCTAAACAAGGGCCCTAAAAACGACCCTAACAACGGCCCTAGCAACGGCCCTAGCAACGGCCCTAACAAGGGCCCTAACAACGGCTGTAACAACGGCCCTAGCAACGGCCCTAACAAGGGCCCTAGCAACGGCCCTAACAAGGGCCCTAGCAACGGCCCTAAAAAGGGCCCTAGCAACGGCCCTAACAAGGGCCCTAGCAACGGCCCTAGCAACGGCCCTAGCTACGGCCCTAGCAACGGCCCTACCAACGGCCCTACCAACGGCCCTTGCAACGGCCCTAACAATGTCCCTAGCAACGACCCTAGCAACGGCCTTAGCAACGGCCCTAAAAAGGGCCCTAGCAACGGCCCTAACAACGGCCCTTGAAACGGCCCTAGGAACAACCCTAGCAACGGCCCTAGCAACGGCCCTAGCAACGGCCCTAACAACGGCCCTAGCAACGGCCCTAAAAATGGCCCTAGCAACGGCCCTAACAACGGCCTTTGAAACGGCCCTAGCAACGGCCCTAGCAACGGCCCTAACAAGGGCCCTAGCAACGGCCCTAGCAACGGCCCTAACAACGGCCCTAGCAACGGCCCTACCAACGGCCCTAACAACGGCCCTAACAACGGCCCTAATAACGGCCCTAGCAACGGCCCTAGCAACGGCCCTAACAAGGGCCCTAACAACGGGCGTAACAACGGCCCTAGCAACGGCCCTAGCAACGGCCCTAACAAGGGCCCTAGCAACGGCCCTAACAAGGGCCCTAGCTACGGCCCTAACAAGGGCCCTAGCAACGGCCCTAGCAACGGCCCTAGCAACGGCCCTAGCAACGGCCCTAGATACGGCCTAACAAAGGCCCTAACAACGACCGTAACAACGGCCCTAGCCACGGTCCTAGCAACGGCCCTAAGAAGGGCCCTAGCAACGGCCCTAACAAGGGCCCTAGCAACGGCCCTAGCAACGACCCTAGCAACGGCCCTAACAACGGCCCTAGCAACGGCCCTACCAACGGCCCTAACAACAGCCCTAACAACGGCCCTAGCAACGGCCCTAACAACGGCCCTAGCAACGGCCATAACAACGGCCCTAGCAACGGCCCTAGCAACGGCCCTAACAAGGGCCCTAGCAACGGCCCTAACAAGGGCCCTAGTAACGGCCCTAACAAGGGCCCTAGCAACGGCCCTAACAAGGGCCCTAGCAACGGCCCAAAGAAGGGCCCTAGCAACGGCCCTAACAAGGGCCATAGCAACGGCCCTAGCAACGGCCCTAGCAACGGCCCTAGCTACGGCCCTAGCAACGGCCCTAGCAACGGCCCTAGCAACGGCCTTAGCAACGGCCCTAGCAACGGCCCTAGCAACGGCCCTAGCAATGGCCCTACCCACGGCCATAACAAGGGCCCTAGCAACGGCCCTAGCAACGGCCCTAACAACGGCCCTAGCAACGGCCCTAGCAACGGCTCTAGCAACGGCCCTAGCAACGGCCCTAACAAGGGCCCTAGCAACGGCCCTAACAACGGCCCTTGAAACGACCCTAGGTAAAACCCTAGCAACGGCCCTAGCAACGGCCCTAGCAACGGCCCTAACAAGGGCCCTAGCAACGGCCCTAACAACGGCCTTTGAAACGGCCGTAGCAACGGCCCTAGCAACGGCCCTAACAAGGGCCCTAGCAACGGCCTAAACAAGGGCCCTAAAAACGACCCTAACAACGGCCCTAGCAACGGCCCTAGCAACGGCCCTAACAAGGGCCCTAACAACGGCTGTAACAACGGCCCTAGCAACGGCCCTAACAAGGGCCCTAGCAACGGCCCTAACAAGGGCCCTAGCAACGGCCCTAAAAAGGGCCCTAGCAACGGCCCTTACAAGGGCCCTAGCAACGGCCCTAGCAACGGCCCTAGCTACGGCCCTAGCAACGGCCATAGCAACGGCCCTAGCAACGGCCCTAGCAACGGCCCTAGCAAGGGCCCTAGCAACGGCCCTAACAACGGCCTTTGAAACGGCCCTAACAAGGTCCCTAGCAACGGCCCTAGCAACGGCCGTAACAAGGGCCCTAGCAACGGCCCAAACAAGGGCCCTAACAACGACCCTAACAACGGCCCTAGCAACGGCCCTAGCAACAGCCCTAACAAGGGCCCTAACAACGGCCCTAGCAACGGCCCTACCAACGGCCCTACCAACGGCCCTTGCAACGGCCCTAACAAGGTCCCTAGCAACGACCCTAGCAACGGCCTTAGCAACGGCCCTAAAAAGGGCCCTAGCAACGGCCCTAACAACGGTCCTTGAAACGGCCCTAGGAACAACCCTAGCAACGGCCCTAGCAACGGCCCTAGCAACGGCCCTAACAACGGCCCTAGCAACGGCCCTAACAATGGCCCTAGCAACGGCCCTAACAACGGCCTTTGAAACGGCCCTAGCAACGGCCCTATCAACGGCCCTAACAAGGGCCCTAGCAACGGCCCTAGCAACGGCCCTAACAACGGCCCTAGCAACGGCCCTACCAACGGCCCTAACAACGGCCCTAATAACGGCCCTAGCAACGGCCCTAGCAACGGCCCTAACAAGGGCCCTAACAACGGCCGTAACAACGGCCCTAGCAACGGCCCTAGCAACGGCCCTAACAAGGGCCCTAGCAACGGCCCTAACAAGGGCCCTAGCTACGGCCCTAACAAGGGCCCTAGCAACGGCCCTAGCAACGGCCCTAGCAACGGCCCTAGCAACGGCCCTAGCAACGGCCCTACCAACGGCCCTAACAACGGCCCTAACAACGGCCCTAGCAACGGCCCTAGCAACGGCCCTAGCAACGGCCCTAACAAGGGCCCTAGCAACGGCCCTAACAACGGCCTTTGAAACGGCCGTAGCAACGGCCCTAGCAACGGCCCTACCAACGGCCCTAACAACGGCCCTAACAACGGCCCTAGCAACGGCCCTAGCAACGGCCCTAGCAACGGCCCTAACAAGGGCCCTAGCAACGGCCCTAACAACGGCCTTTGAAACGGCCCTAGCAACGGCCCTTGAAACGGCCCTAACAACGGCCCTAGCAACGGCCCTAGCAACGGCCCTAGCAACGGCCCTAACAAGGGCCCTAGCAACGGCCCTAACAACAACCTTTGAAACGGCCCTAGCAACGGCCCTAGCAACGGCCCTAACAAGGGCCCTATCAAAGGCCCTAACAAGGGCCCTAGCAACGGCCCAAACAAGGGCCCTAGCAACGGCCCTAACAAGGGCACTAGCAACGGCCCTAACAAGGGCCCTAACAACGGCCCTAGCAACGGCCCTAGCAACGGCCCTTACAACGGCCCTAGCAACGGCCCTAACAACGGCCCTAGCAACGGCCCTAACAACGGCCTTTGAAACGGCCCTAGCAACAGACCTAGCAACGGCCCTAACAAGGGCCCTAGCAACGGCCCTAACAAGGGCCCTAGCAACGGCCCTAACAACGGCCTTTGAAACGGCCCTAGCAACGGCCCTAGCAACGGCCCTAACAAGGGCCCTAGCAACGGCCCTAACAACGGCCCTAGCAACGGCCCTAACAACGGCCTTTGAAACGGCCCTAGCAACGGCCCTAACAAGGGCCCTAGCAACGGCCCTAGCAACGGCCCTAGCAACGGCCCTAGCTACGGCCCTAGCAACGGCCCTAACAAGGGCCCTAGCAACGGCCCTAGTAATGGCCCTAACAAGGGCCGTAGCAACGGCCCTAACAAGTGCCCTAGCAACGGCCCGAACAAGGGCCCTAGCAACGGCCCTAACAACGGCCCTAACAAGGGCCGTAGCAACGGCCCTAACAAGGGCCCTAGCAACGGCCCTAACAAGGGCCCTAGCAACGGCCCTAGTAACGGCCCTAACAAGAGCCGTAGCAACGGCCCTAGCAACGGCCCTAGCAAAGGCCCTAACAAGGGCCCTAGCAACGGTCCTAACAAGGGCCCTAGCAACGGCCCTAACAAGGGCCCTAGCAACGGCCCTAACAAGGGCCCTAGCAACGGCCCTAGCAACGGCCCTAGCAACGGCCCTAGCAACGGCCCTAACAAGGGCCCTAGCAACGGCCCTAGCAACGGCCCTAACAACGGCCCTAACAAGGGCCCTAGCAACGGCCCTAGCAACGGCCCCAACAAGGGCCCTAGCAAAGGCCCTAGCAACGGCCCTTAAAAGGGCCCTAGCAACGGCCCTAGCAACGGCCCTAGCAACGGCCCTAGCAACGGCCCTAACAAGGGCCCTAGCAACGGCCCCTGCAAAGGCCCTAACAAGGGCCCTAGCAACGGCCCTAGCAACGGCCCTAACAACGGCCCTAGCAACGGCCCTAGCAACGGCCCTAACAACGGCCCTAGCAACGGCCCTAACAAGGGCCCTTGAAACGGCCCTAGGAACAACCCTAGAAACGGCCCTAGCAACGGCCCTAGCAACGGCCCTAACAACGGCCCTAGCAACGGCCCTAACAAGGGCCCTAGCAACGGCCCTAACAACGGCCCTTGAAACGGCCCTAGCAACGGCCCTAGCAACGGCCCTAGCTATGGCACTAGCAACGGCCCTAACAAGGGCCCTAACAACGGCCCTAGCAACGGCCCTGGCAACGGCCCTTACAACGGCCCTAACAACGGCCTTGACAACGGTCCAAACAACGGTTCTGACAACAGACCTAACAACGGCCCTAGCAACGGCCCTAACAACGGCCCTAGCAACGGCCCTAACAACGGCCCTAGCAATGGCCCTAACAAGGGCCCTAGCAACGGCCCTAACAACGGCCCTTGCAACGGCCCTAGCAACGGCCCTAGCAACGACCCTAGCAACGGCCCTAACGAGGGCCCTAGCAATGGCCCTAACAAGGGCCCTAGCAACGGCCCTAACAACGGCCCTTGAAACGGCCCTAGGAACAACCCTAGCAACGGCCCTAGCAACGGCCCTAGCAACGGCCCTAGCAACGGCCCTAGCAACGGTTCTAGCAACGGCCCTAGCAACGGCCCTAGCAAGGGCCCTAGCAACGGCCCTAGCAACGGCCCTAACAACGGCCCTAGCAACGGCCCTAACAAGAGCCCTAGCAACGGCCCTAACAACGGTCCTTGAAACGGCCCTAGCAACGGCCATAGAAACGGCCCTAACAACGGCCCTAGCAACGGCCCTAGCAAAGGCTCTAGCAACAGCCTTAACAAGGGCCCTTGCAACGGCCCTAGCAACGGCCCTAGCAACGGCCCTAGCAAAGGCCCTAACAACGGCCATTCAACGGCCCTAACAACGGCCCTAGCAACGGCCCTAACAACGGCCCTAACAACGGCCCTAACAACGGCCCTAACAACGACCCTAGCAACGGCCCTAGCTACGGCCATAGCAACGGCCCTAACAAGGGCCCTAGCAACGGCCCTAGCAACGGACCTAACAACGGCCCTAGCAACGGCCCTAACAAGGGCCCTAGCAACGGCCCTAGCTACGGCCCTAACAACGGCCCTAGAAACGGCCATAGCAACGGCCATAGCAACGGCCCTAGCAACGGCCCTAGCAACGGCCCTAGCAACGGCCTTTGAAAACGGCCCTAGCAACGGCCCTAGCAACGGCCCTAGCAACGGCCCTAACAACGGCCCTAGCAACGGCCCTAGCAACGGCCCTATCAACGGCCCTAGCAACGGCCCTAGCAACGGCCCTAACAACGACCCTAGCAACGGCCCTAGCAAAGGCTCTAGCAACGGCCTTAACATGGGCCCTTGCAACGGCCCTAGCAACGGCCCTAGCTACGGCCCTAACAAGGGCCCTAGCAACGGCCCTAGCAACGGACCTAACAACGGCCCTAGCAACGGCCCTAACAAGGGCCCTAGCAACGGCCCTAATAACGGCCCTAACAACGGCCCTAGAAACGGCCATAGCAACGGCCATAGCAACGGCCCTAGCAACGGCCCTAGCAACGGCCCTAGCAACGGCCTTTGCAACGGCCCTAGCAACGGCCCTAGCAACGGCCCTAGCAACGGCCCTAACAACGGCCCTAGCAACGGCCCTAGCAACGGCCCTATCAACGGCCCTAGCAACGGCCCTAGCAACGGCCCTAACAACGACCCTAGCAACGGCCCTAGCAAAGGCTCTAGCAACGGCCTTAACAAGGGCCCTTGCAACGGCCCTAGCAACGGCCCTAGCAACGGCCATAGCAAGGGCCCTAGCAACGGCCATAACAACGGCCCTAGCAACGGCCCTAGCAACGGCCCTAGCAAAGGCCCTAACAACGGCCATTCAACGGCCCTAACAACGGCCCTAGCAAAGGCCCTAACAACGGCCATAGCAACCGTTCTAACAACGGCCCTAGCAACGGCCCTAACAAGGGCCCTAACAACTGCCCTAACAACGGCCCTAGCAACGGCCCTAGCAACGGCCCTAACAAGGGCCCTAACAACGGCCCTAACAAGGGCCCTAGCAACGGCCCTAGCAACGGCCCTAGCTACGGCCCTAGCAACGGCCCTAACAAGGGCCCTAGCAACGGCCCTAGCAACGGACCTAACAACGGCCCTAGCAACGGCCCTAGCAACGGCCCTAGCAACGGCCCTAACAACGGCCCTAGCAACGGCCCTAGCAACGGCCCTATCAACGGCCCTAGCAACGGCCCTAGCAACGGCCCTAACAACGACCCTAGCAACGGCCCTAGCAAAGGCTCTAGCAACGGCCTTAACAAGGGCCCTTGCAACGGCCCTAGCAACGGCCCTAGCTACGGCCCTAACAAGGGCCCTAGCAACGGCCCTAGCAACGGACCTAACAACGGCCCTAGCAAGGGCCCTAATAAGGGCCCTAGCAACGGCCCTAATAACGGCCCTAACAACGGCCCTAGAAACGGCCATAGCAACGGCCATAGCAACGGCCCTAGCAACGGCCCTAGCAACGGCCCTAGAAACGGCCTTTGCAACGGCCCTAGCAACGGCCCTAGGAACGGCCCTAGCAACGGCCCTAACAACGGCCCTAGCAACGGCCCTAGCAACGGCCCTATCAACGGCCCTAGCAACGGCCCTAGCAACGGCCCTAACAACGACCCTAGCAACGGCCCTAGCAAAGGCTCTAGCAACGGCCTTAACAAGGGCCCTTGCAACGGCCCTAGCAACGGCCCTAGCAACGGCCATAGCAAGGGCCCTAGCAATGGCCATAACAACGGCCCTAGCAACGGCCCTAGCAACGGCCCTAGCAAAGGCCCTAACAACGGCCATTCAACGGCCCTAACAACGGCCCTAGCAAAGGCCCTAACAACGGCCATAGCAACCGTTCTAACAACGGCCCTAGCAACGGCCCTAACAAGGGCCCTAACAACTGCCCTAACAACGGCCCTAGCAACGGCCCTAGCAACGGCCCTAACAAGGGCCCTAACAACGGCCCTAACAAGGGCCCTAGCAACGGCCCTAGCAACGGCCCTAGCAACGGCCCTAGCTACGGCCCTAGCAACGGCCCTAACAAGGGCCCTAGCAACGGCCCTAGCAACGGACCTAACAACGGCCCTAGCAACGGCCCTAGCAACGGCCCTAGCAACGGCCCTAACAACGGCCCTAGCAACGGCCCTAGCAACGGCCCTATCAACGGCCCTAGCAACGGCCCTAGCAACGGCCCTAACAACGACCCTAGCAACGGCCCTAGCAAAGGCTCTAGCAACGGCCTTAACAAGGGCCCTTGCAACGGCCCTAGCAACGGCCCTAGCTACGGCCCTAACAAGGGCCCTAGCAACGGCCCTAGCAACGGACCTAACAACGGCCCTAGCAACGGCCCAAACAAGGGCCCTAGTAACGGCCCTAACAAGGGCCCTAGCAACGGCCCTAACAAGGGCCCTAGCAACGGCCCTAACAAGGGCCCAAGCAACGGCCCTAACAAGGGTCCTAGCAACGGCCCTAGCAACGGCCTTAGCAACGGCCCTAGCTACGGCCCTAGCAACGGCCCTAACAAGGGCCCTAGCAACGGCCCTAGCAACAGCCCTAGCAACGGCCCTAGCAACGGCCCTAACAAGGGCCCTAGCAACGGCCCTAGCAACGGCCCTAACAAGGGCCCTAGCAACGGCCCTAGCAACGGCCCTAACAACGGCCCTAGCAACGGCCCTAGCAACGGCCCTAGCAACGGCCCTAGCAACGGCCCTAACAAGGGCCCTAGCAACTGCCCTAACAACGGCCCTTGAAACGGCCCTAGGAACAACCCTAGCAACGGCCCTAGCAACGGCCCTAACAATGGCCCTATCAACGGCCCTAACAAGGGCCCTAGCAACGGCCCAAACAAGGGCCCTAGCAACGGCCCTAACAAGGGCCCTAACAACGGCCCTAGCAACGGCCCTAGCAACGGCCCTAACAACGGCCCTGACAACGGTCCAAACAACGGCCCTGACAACGGACCTAACAACGGCCCTTGAAACGGCCCTAGGAACAACCCTAGCAACGGCCCTAGCAACGGCCCTAGTAACGGCCCTAACAACGGCCCAAGCAAAGGCCCTAGCAACGGCCATAACAACCGCCCTATCAACGGCCCTAACAACGGCCCTTGCAATGGCCCTAGCAACGGCCCTAGCAACGACTTTAGCAACGGCCCTAACAACGGCCCTAGCAACGGCCCTAACAACGGCCCTAGCAACGGCCCTAAAAACTTAAACAATCCTAAACCCTAAACCTTAAACCATAAACCCTAAATTTTAAACCATAAATCTAAGAATAACCATAACCCTAACACTAACCCTAACCCTAACCCTAACCCTAACACTAACCCTGACCCTAATCCTAACCCTAACCCTAACCCTAACCCTAACCCCTAACCCTAACCCTAACCCTAACCCTAACCTTACCCTAACCCTAACCCTAACCCTAACCCTAACCTTAACCCTAATCCTAACCCTAACCGTAACCATAACACTAAACTCTAAACCCTAAACCTAATCCACCCTAAACCTTAAAAAATACTAAACCATAAACCGTAGACCCTAAACCCTAAATCTAACAATAAACCTAAACCTAATCCTAAATCTAACCCTAACCCTAAACCTAACCCTGACCCTAATCCTAACACTAACCCTATTTCTAATTCTAACCCTAACACTAATCCTAAACTTAAACCTAACCCCCTAATAATAACCCTAACCATAACACTAAAAATAACCCCTAACCCTAAACCTAACCCAAACCCTAACACTAACCCCCTAACTTTTACCCTAACCCTAACCCTTACCCTAAACCTAACCCTTACCATAACCCTAACCCTAACCCTAACCCCATCCCTAACCCTAACCCTAATTGTAACCATAACACTAAACTCTAAACCCTAAACCTAATCCACCCTAAACCTTAAAAATCCTAAACAATAAACCTTAAACCCTAAACCCTAAATCTAACAATAAACCTATACCTAACCCTAAATCTAACCCTAACCCTAACCCTAACCCTAAACCTAACCCTGACCCTAACCCTAACCCTAATCCTAACACTAACCATAACCCTAACCCTAACACTAACCCTAACCTTAACCCTAATCCTAACCCTAACCCTAACCCTAAACCTAACCCTGACCCTAAACCTAACGCTAATCCTATCACTAACCATAACCCAAACACTAACCCTAACCCTAGCCCTAAACCTAACCCTAACCCTAAACCTCACACTATCCCTAATCCTAACACTAAACCCTAACCCTAACCCTATCCCTAACCCTAACCCTAACCTAACCCTAACACTAACCCTAACCCTAACCCTAACCCTAACCCTAACCCTATCCCTAACCCTAACCCTTACCCTAACACTAACACTAACCTTAACCCTAACCCTAACCTTAAACCTCACCCTAACCCTCACCCTAACCCTCACCCTAACCCTAAACCTAACCCTAACACTAACCCTAACACCCTAAATCCTAAACCCTAAACCCAGAAAAACCCTAAACACTAATTCCAAAAGCACCCTAAACCCTAAACTTTAAACACTAAACGCTAAAAAACCCTAAACCCTAAACCCTAAACACTAAACCCTAAACAAGCCTAAACCCTAAAACCATTAACACTATACCCTAAACAACCCTAAACTCTTAACCCTAAAAATTATAGCCTAAACCCTAAAACACTATACAACCTTAAACCCTAAACCTTAAAATATCCTAAATCATAAATCCTGAACAACCCTAAACACTAAATCATAAACAACCCTAAAAAAACCTAAAAACTCTAAACGCTAAAACATAAACAACCCTAAACATTAAACAATCTTAAACGCTAAAACCTATACCCTAAACCTAAACCACCCTAAAACTTAAACAATCCTAAACCCTAAACCTTAAACCATAAACCCTAAATTTTAAACCATAAATCTAAGAATAACCATAACCCTAACCCTAACCCTAAACCTAAACCTAACCCTAACCCCAACCCTAACCGTAACCCCATAACCCTAACCCTAACCCTAACCGTAACCCCTAACCCTAACCCTAAACTTAACCTTACCCTAAACCTAACCCTAAACCTAACCCTAACCCTAACCCTAACCCTAACCTTAACCCTAACCCTAACCTTAACCCTAACACTAACCCTAACCCCTAACCCTTAACCTAACCCTAACCCTAACCCTAACCCTAACCCTAACCCTAACCCTAAACCTAACCCTAACCCTAACCTTAACCCTAATCCTAACCCTAACCCTAACCCTAACCCTAACCGTAACCATAACACTAAACTCTAAACCCTAAACCTAATCCACCCTAAACGTTAAACAATCCTAAAGCATAAACCGTAGACACTAAATCCTAAATCTAACAATAAACCTAAACCTAACCCTAAATCTAACCCTAACCCTAAACCCTCCCTGACCCTAACCCTAACCCTAACACTAACCCTAACCCTAACCCTAACCCTAACCCTAACCCTAAACCTAACCCTGACCCTAATCCTAACACTAAACCTATTTCTAATTCTAACCCTAAAACTAATCCTAAACTTAAACCTAACCCCCTAATAATAACCCTAACCCTAACACTAACCCTAACTCCTAACCCTAACCCTAACGCTAACCCTAACCTAACCCTAACCCTAACCCTAACCCAAACCCTAACACTAACCCCCTAACTTTTACCCTAACCCTAACGCTAACCCTAACCCTTACCATAACCCTAACCCTAACCCTAACCCCATCCCTAACCCTAACCCTAACCGTAACCATAACACTAAACTCTAAACCCTAAACCTAATCCACCCTAAACCTTAAACAATCCTAAACCATAAACCTTAAACCCTAAACCCTAAATCTAACAATAAACCTAAACCTAACCCTAAATCTAACCCTAATCCTATCCCTAACCCTAAACCTAACCCAGACCCTAACCCTAAACCTAATCATAACACTAACCATAACCCTAACCCTAACACTAACCCTAACCTTAACCCTAACCCTAACCCTAACTTTAACCCTAACCCTAATTCTAACCCTAACCCTAACCCTAACCGTAACCATAATACTAAACTTTAAACCCTAAACCTAATCCACCCTAAACCTTAAACAATCCTAAACCATAAACCTTAAACCCTAAATTCTAAATCTAACAATAAACCTAAACCTAACCCTAAATCTAACCCTAACCCTAACCCTAACCCTAAACCTAAACCTGACCCTAACCCTAACCCTAATAATAACACTAATCATAACCCAAACACTAACCCTAACCCTAACCCTAAACCTAACCCTAAACCTCACACTATCCCTAATCCTAACACTAAACCCTAAACTTTAAATCTAACCCTAACCCTAACCCTACCCTTAACCCTAACCCTAACCCTATCCCTAAACCTAACCCTGACCCTAATCCTAACACTAACCCTATTTCTAATTCTAACCCTAACACTAATCCTAAACTAAAACCTAACCCCCTAATAATAACCCTAACACTAAACCTAACCCTAACCCTAACCCTAACACTAACCCCTAACCCCTAACACTAACCCTAACCCTTACCCCTAACCCTAACCCTAACCCTATCCTTAACCCTAACCCTAACCCTAACCCTATCCCTAACCCTAACTTTTACCCTAACACTAACACTAACCTTAACCCTAACCCTAACCTTAACCCTCACCCTAACCCTCACCTTAACCCTAAACCTAACCCTAATACTAACCCTAACACCCTAAATCCTAAACCCTAAACCCCGAAAAACCCTAAACACTAATTCCAAAAGCACCCTAAACCCTAAACTATAAACACTAAACGCTAAAAATCCCTAAACCCTAAACCCTAAACACTAAACACTAAACAAGCCTAAACCCTAAAACCATTAACACTATACCCTAAACAACCCTAAACCCCTAACCCTAAACATTATACCCTAAACCCTAAAACACTATACAACCTTAAACCCTAAACCTTAAAATATCCTAAATCATAAATCATGAACAACCCTAAACACTAAGTTATAAACAACCCTAAAAAACCCTAAACAACTCTAAACGCTAAAACCTAAACAACCCTAGCCATTAAACAATCTTAAACGCTAAATTCTATACTCTAAACCTAAACCAAACTAAAACTTAAACAATCCTAAACCCTAAACCTTAAACCATAAACCCTAAATTTTAAACCATAAATTTAAGAATAACCATAACCCTAACCCTAACCCTAAACCTAAACCTAACCCTAACACCAACCCTAACCTTAACCTTATAACCCTAACCCTAACCTTAAGCCTAACATAACCCCATAACCCTAACTCTAACCCTAACTCTAACCCTAACTCTAACCCTAATGCTAACCCTAACCCTAACCCTAACCCTAACCTTAACCCTAACCCTAACCCCTAACCTTAATCCCTAAATCCTAAACCCTGAACAACCATAAATCCTAAACCCTGAACAACCCTAAAGCATAAACCCTGAATAACCCAAAACACTAACCTCTAAACAACCCTAAACAACCCTAATCACTAAACCATAAACAAACCTAAACACTAAACCCTAAACAACCCTATACCCTAAACCTTAAACACTAAACCCTAAATAACCCTAAACCCTAAACCATTAACACTATACCCTAAAGAACACTAAACACTAAACCCAAAACAACCCTAAAACCTAAACCTTAAACACTAAACCTTAAACAACCCTAAACCCTAAACACTAAACCCTAAACAACCCTAAACTTTTAACCCTAAATTCTATACCCTAAACAACCCTAAACCTTAAAAATCCTAAACTCTAAACGCTAAACCCTTAACCTAAACCACCCTAAATCTTAAACAATCCTAAACCCTAAACCTTAAACCCTAAACACTAAACCCTAAACCCTAAACCTAACAATAACCATAACCCTAACCCTAACCCCTAACCCTTACCCTAACCCTAACCCTAATCCTAACCCTAACCCTAACCCTAACCCTAACCCTAACCCTAACCCTAAACCTAATCCTAACCCTAACCTTAACCCTAATCCTAACCCTAACCCTAACCCTAACCCTAACCGTAACCATAACACTAAACTCTAAACCCTAAACCTAATCCACCCTAAACCTTAAACAATCCTAAACCATAAACCTTAGACCCTAAATCCTAAATCTAACAATAAACCTAAACCTAACCCTAAATCTAACCCTAACCCTAACCCTAACCCTAAACCCTCCCTGACTTTAACCCTAACCCTAACCCTAACCCTAACCCTAAACTTAACCCTGACCCTAATCCTAACACTAACCCTATTTCTAATTCTAACCCTAACACTAATCCTAAACTTAAACCTAACCCCCTAATAATAACCCTAACCCTAACACTAACCCACCCCCTAACTTTAACCCTAACCCTAACCCAAACCCTAACACTAACACCCTAACTTTTACTATAACCCTAACCCTAACCCCATCCCTAACCCTAACACTAACCGTAACCATAACACTAAACTCTAAACCCTAAACCTAATCCACCCTAAACCTTAAACAATCCTAAACCATAAACCTTAAACCCTAAACCCTAAATCTAACAATAAACCTAAACCTAACACTAAATCTAAACCTAACCCTATCCCTAACCCTAAACCTAACCCTGACCCTAAACCTAACCCTAATCTTAACACTAACCATAACCCTAACCCTAACATTAACCCTAACCTTAACCCTAACCCTAACCCTAAACCTAACCCTAACCCTAACCCTAACTCTAACCCTAACCCTAACCCTAACCGTAACCATAATACTATACTCTAAACCCTAAACCTAATCTACCCTAAAACTTAAACAATCCTAAACTTTAACCTTAAACCCTAAACCCTAAATCTAACAATAAACCTAAACCTAACCCTAAATCTAACCCTAACCCTAACCTTAACCCTAAACCAAACCTGACCCTAACCCTAACCCTAATAATAACACTAATCATAACCCAAACACTAACCCTAACCCTAACCCTAAACCTAACCCTAAACCTCACACTATCCCTAATCCTAACACTAAACCCTAAACTTTAAATCTAACCCTAACCCTAACCCTACCCTTAACCCTAACCCTAACCATATCCCTAAACCTAACCCTGACCCTAATCCTAACACTAACCCTATTTCTAATTCTAACCCTAACACTAATCCTAAACTAAAACCTAACCCCCTAATAATAACCCTAACACTAAAACTAACCCTAACCCTAACCCTAACCTTAACCCTAACACTAACCCCTAACCCCTAACACTAACCCTAACCCTAACCCCTAACCCTAACCCTAACCCTAACCCTAACCTTAACCCTAAACCTAACCCTAACCCTAATCCTATCCCTAACCCTAACCCTTACCCTAACACTAACACTAACTTTAACCCTAACCCTAACCTTAACCCTCACCCTAACCCTCACCTTAACCCTAAACCTAACCCTAACACTAACCCTAACACCCTAAATCCTAAACCCTAAACCCCGAAAAACCCTAAACACTAATTCCTAAAGCACCCTAAACCCTAAACTATAAAAACTAAACGCTAAAAAACCCTAAACCCTAAACCCTAAACACTAAACACTAAACAAGCCTAAACCCTAAAACCATTAACACTATACCCAAAACAATCCTAAACCCTTAACCCTAAACATTATACCCTAAACCCTAATACACTATACAACCTTAAACCCTAAACCTTAAAATATCCTAAATCATAAATCCTGAACAACCCTAAACAATAATCATAAACAACCCTAAAAAACCCTAAACAACTCTAAACGCTAAAACCTAAACAACCTTAAACATTAAACAATCTTAAACGCTAAACCCTATACCCTAAACCTAAACCACCCTAAAACTTAAACAATACTAAACCCTAAACCTTAAACCATAAACCCTAAAATTTAAACCTTAAATCTAAGAATAACCATAACCCTAACCCTAACCCTAAACCTAAACCTAACCCTAACCCTAACCCTAACCTTAACCCCAAAACCCTAACCCTAACCTTAAGCCTAACATAACCCCATAACCCTAACTCTAACCCTAACTCTAACCCTAATGCTAACCCTAACCCTAACCCTAACCCTAACACCTTAACCTTAATCCCTAAATCCTAAACCCTGAACAACCATAAATCCTAAACCCTGAACAACCCTAAATCATAAACCCTGAATAACCCTAAACACTAACCTCTAAACAACCCTAAACAACCCTAATCACTAAACCATAAACAACCCTAAACACTAAATCCTAAACAACCCTATACCCTAAACATTAAACACTAAATCCTAAATAACCCTAAACCCTAAACCATTAACACTATACCCTAAACAACACTAAACCCGAAACCCAAAACAACCCTAAAACCTAAACCTTAAACACTAAACCTTAAACAACCCTAAACCCTAAAAACTAAACCCTAAACAACCCTAAACTTTTAACCCTAAAAACTATACCTTAAACAACCCTAAACCTTAAACAATCCTAAACTCTAAACCCTAAACCCTTAACCTAAACCACCCTAAATCTTAAACAATCCTAAACCCTAAACCTTAAACCCTAAACACTAAACCCTAAACCCTAAACCTAACAATAACCATAACCCTAACCCTAACCACTAACCCTTACCCTAACCCCAACCCTAACCCTAATCCTAACCCTAACCCTAACCCTAACCCTAACCCTAACCTTAACCCTAACTCTAAACCTAATCCTAACCCTAACCTTAACCCTAATCCTAACCCTAACCCTAACCCTAACCCTAACCGTAACCATAACACTAAACTCTAAACCCTAAACCTAACAATAACCATAACCCTAACCCTAATCCTAACCCTAACCCTAACCCTAACCCTAACCCTAACCCTAACCCTAAACCTAAACCTAATCTTAACCCTAACCTTAACCCTAATCCTAACCCTAACCCTAACCCTAACCCTAACCGTAACCATAACACTAAACTCTAAACCCTAAACCTAATCCAACCTAAACCTTAAACAATCCTAAACCATAAATCTTAGACCCTAAATCCTAAATCTAACAATAAACCTAAACCTAACCCTAAATCTTACCCTAACCCTAACCCTAACCCTAAACCCTCCCTGACCCTAACCCTCACCCTAACACTAACCCTAACCCTATACCTAACCCTGACCCTAATCTTAACACTAAACCTATTTCTAATTCTAACCCTAACACTAATCCTAAACTTAAACCTAACCCTAACCCTAACACTAACCTTAACCCCTAACCCTAACCCTAACCCTAACCCTAACCTAACCCTAACACTAACCCTAACCCTAACACTAACCCCTAACCCTTACCCTAACCCTAACCCTAACCCTAACCCTAACCCTAACCCTAACCCTAACCATTACCCTAACCCTAACCCTAACCCTAACCCTAACCCTAACACTAACCGTAACCATAACACTAAACTCTAAACCCTAAACCTAATCCACCCTAAACCTTAAACAATCCTAAACCATAAACCTTAAACCCTAAATCCTAAATCTAACAATAAACCTAAACCTGACCCTATATCTAACCCTAAACCTAACCCTAACCCTAAACCTAACCCTGACCCTAACCCTAACTCTAATCCTAACACTAACCATAACCCTAACCCTAACCCTAACCTTAACCCTAAACCTAACCCTAACCCTAACCCTAACCCTAACCCTAACCCTAACCCCTTAACCTTAATCCCTAAATCCTAAACCCTGAACAACCATAAATCCTAAACCCTGAACAACCCTAAATCATAAACCCTGAATAACCCTAAACACTAACCTCTAAACAACCCTAAACAACCCTAATCACTAAACAATAAACAACCCTAAACACTAAACCCTAAACAACCCTATACCCTAAACCTTAAACACTAAACCCAAAATAACCCTAAACCCTACACCTTTAACACTATACCCTAAACAACACTAAACACTAAACCCAAAACAACCCTAAAACCTAAACCTTAAACACTAAAACTTAAACAACCCTAAACCCTAAACACTACACCCTAAACAACCCTAAACTTTTAACCCTAAACACTATACCCTAAACAACCCTAAACCTTAAACAATCCTAAACTCTAAACCCTAAACCCTTAACCTAAACCACCCTAAATCTTAAACAATCCTAAACCCTAAACCTTAAACCCTAAACACTAAACCCTAAACCCTAAACCTAACAATAACCATAACCCTAACTCTAACCCCTAACCCTTACCCTAACCCTAACCCTAACCCTAATCCTAACCCTAACCCTAACCCTAACCCTAACCCTAACCCTAACCCTAACCCTAAACCTAATCCTAACACTAACCTTAACCCTAATCCTAAACCTAACCCTAACCCTAACCCTAACCGTAACCATAACACTAAACTCTAAACCCTAAACCTAATCCACCCTAAACCTTAAACAATCCTAAACCATAAACCTTAGACCCTAAATCCTAAATCTAACAATAAACCTAAACCTAACCCTAAATTTAACCCTAATCCTAACCCTAACCCTAAACCCTCCCTGACCCTAACCCTAACCCTAACACTAACCCTAAACCTAACTCTGACCCTAATCCTAACACTAACCCTATTTCTAATTCTAACCCTAACACTAATCCTAAACTTAAACCTAACCCCCTAATAATAACCCTAACCCTAACACTAACCCTAACCCCTAACCCTAACCCTAACCCTAACCCTAACCCTAACCTAACCCTAACCCTAACCCTAACCCTAACACTAACCCCTAACCCTTACCCTAACCCTAACCCTAACCCTGACCATTACCCTAACCCTAACCCTAACCCTAACCCTAACCCTAACCCTAACCCTAACAGTAACCGTAACCATAACACTAAACTCTAAACCCTAAACCTAATCCACCCTAAACCTTAAACAATCCTTAACCATAAACCTTAAACCCTAAACCCTAAATCTAACAATAAACCTAAACCTGACCCTAAATCTAACCCTAACCCTAAACCTAACCCTAAACCTAACCCTGACCCTAAACCTAACCCTAATCCTAACACTAACCATAACCCTAACCCTAAGCCTAACACTAACCTTAACCCTAACCCTAACCCTAACCCTAACCCTAACCCTAAACCTAATCCTAACCCTAACCTTAACCCTAATCCTAAACCTAACCCTAACCCTAACCCTAACCGTAACCATAACACTAAACTCTAAACCCTAAACCTAATCCACCCTAAACCTTATACAATCCTAAACCATAAACCTTAGACCCTAAATCCTAAATCTAACAATAAACCTAAACCTAACCCTAAATCTAACCCTAATCCTAACCCTAACCCTAAACCCTCCCTGACCCTAACCCTAACCCTAACCCTAACCCTAAACCTAACCATGACCCTAATCCTAACACTAACCCTATTTCTAATTCTAACCCTAACACTAATCCTAAACTTAAACCTAACCCCCTAATAATAACCCTAACCCTAACACTAACCCTAACCCCTAACCCTAACCCTAACCCTAACCCTAACCCTAACCTAACCCTAACCCTAACCCTAACCCTAACACTAACCCCTAACCCTTACCCTAACCCTAACCCTAACCCTGACCATTACCCTAACCCTAACCCTAACCCTAACCCTAACCCTAACCCTAACCCTAACAATAACCGTAACCATAACACTAAACTCTAAACCTTAAACCTAATCCACCCTAAACCTTAAACAATCCTTAACCATAAACCTTAAACCCTAAACACTAAATCTAACAATAAACCTAAACCTGACCCTAAATCTAACCCTAACCCTAAACCTAACCCTAAACCTAACCCTGACCCTAAACCTAACCCTAATCCTAACACTAACCATAACCCTAACCCTAAGCCTAGCACTAAACTTAACCCTAACCCTAACCCTAACCCTTACCCTAACTCTAACCCTAACCCTAACCCTAACCGTAACCATAATACTAAACTCTAAACCCTAAACCTAATCCACCCTAAACCTTAAACAATCCTAAACCATAAACCTTAAACCCTAAACCCTAAATCTAACAATAAACCTAAACCTAACCCTTAATCTAACCCTAACCCTAACCCTAACCCTAAACCTAACCCTGACCCTAAACCTAACGCTAATCCTATCACTAACCATAACCCAAACACTAACCCTAACCCTAGCCCTAAACCTAACCCTAACCCTAAACCTCACACTATCCCTAATCCTAACACTAAACCCTAACCCTAACCCTATCCCTAACCCTAACCCTAACCTAACCCTAACACTAACCCTAACCCTAACCCTAACCCTAACCCTAACCCTATCCCTAACCCTAACCCTTACCCTAACACTAACACTAACCTTAACCGTAACCCTAACTTTAAACCTCACCCTAACCCTCACCCTAACCCTCACCCTAACCCTAAACCTAACCCTAACACTAACCCTAACACCCTAAATCCTAAACCCTAAACCCAGAAAAACCCTAAACACTAATTCCAAAAGCACCCTAAACCCTAAACTTTAAACACTAAACGCTAAAAAACCCTAAACCCTAAACACTAAACACTAAACCCTAAACAAGCCTAAACCCTAAAACCATTAACACTATACCCTAAACAACCCTAAACTCTTAACCCTAAAAATTATAGCCTAAACCCTAAAACACTATACAACCTTAAACCCTAAACCTTAAAATATCCTAAATCATAAATCCTGAACAACCCTAAACACTAAATCATAAACAACCCTAAAAAAACCTAAAAACTCTAAACGCTAAAACATAAACAACCCTAAACATTAAACAATCTTAAACGCTAAAACCTATACCCTAAACCTAAACCACCCTAAAACTTAAACAATCCTAAACCCTAAACCTTAAACCATAAACCCTAAATTTTAAACCATAAATCTAAGAATAACCATAACCCTAACCCTAACCCTAAACCTAAACCTAACCCTAACCCCAACCCTAACCGTAACCCCATAACCCTAACCCTAACCCTAACCGTAACCCCTAACCCTAACCCTAACCCTAACCTTACCCTAAACCTAACCCTAAACCTAACCCTAACCCTAACCCTAACCCTAACCTTAACCCTAACCCTAACCTTAACCCTAACACTAACCCTAACCCCTAACCCTTAACCTAACCCTAACCCTAACCGTAACCCTAACCCTAACCCTAAACCTAACCCTAACCTTAACCTTAACCCTAATCCTAACCCTAACCCTAACCCTAACCCTAACCGTAACCATAACACTAAACTCTAAACCCTAAACCTAATCCACCCTAAACCTTAAACAATCCTAAAGCATAAACCGTAGACACTAAATCCTAAATCTAACAATAAACCTAAACCTAACCCTAAATCTAACCCTAACCCTAAACACTCCATGACCCTAACCCTAACCCTAACACTAACCCTAACCCTAACCCTAACCCTAACCCTAACCCTAAACCTAACCCTGACCCTAATCCTAACACTAAACCTATTTCTAATTCTAACCCTAAAACTAATCCTAAACTTAAACCTAACCCCCTAATAATAACCCTAACCCTAACACTAACCCTAACTCCTAACCCTAACCCTAACCCTAACCCTAACCTAACCCTAACCCTAACCCTAACCCAAACCCTAACACTAACCCCCTAACTTTTACCCTAACCCTAACCCTAACCCTAACCCTTACCATAACCCTAACCCTAACCCTAACCCCATCCCTAACCCTAACCCTAACCGTAACCATAACACTAAACTCTAAACCCTAAACCTAATCCACCCTAAACCTTAAACAATCCTAAACCATAAACCTTAAACCCTAAACCCTAAATCTAACAATAAACCTAAACCTAACCCTAAATCTAACCCTAACCCTATCCCTAACCCTAAACCTAACCCAGACCCTAACCCTAATCATGACACTAACCATAACCCTAACCCTAACACTAACCCTAACCTTAACCCTAACCCAAACCCTAACTTTAACCCTAACCCTAATTCTAACCCTAACCCTAACCCTAACCGTAACCATAACACTAAACTTTAAACCCTAAACCTAATCCACCCTAAACCTTAAATAATCCTAAACCATAAACCTTAAACCCTAAATTCTAAATCTAACAATAAACCTAAACCTAACCCTAAATCTAACCCTAACCCTAACCCTAACCCTAAACCTAAACCTGACCCTAACCCTAACCCTAATCCTAACACTAATCATAACCCAAACACTAACCCTATCCCTAACCCTAAACCTAACCCTAAACCTCACACTATCCCTAATCCTAACACTAAACCCTAAACTTTAAATCTAATCCTAACCCTAACCCTACCCTTAACCCTAACCCTAACCCTATCCCTAAACCTAACCCTGACCCTAATCCTAACACTAACCCTATTTCTAATTCTAACCCTAACACTAATCCTTAACTAAAACCTAACCTTCTAATAATAACCCTAACAGTAAACCTAACACTAACCCCTAACCCCTAACACTAACCCTAACCCTAACCCCTAACCCTAACCCTAACCCTAACCCTAACCCTAACCCTAACCCTAACCCTAACCCTATCCCTAACCCTAACCCTTACACTAACACTAACACTAACCTTAACCCTAACCCTAACCTTAACCCTCACCCTAACCCTCACCTTAACCCTAAACCTAACCCTAACACTAACCCTAACACCCTAAATCCTAAACCCTAAACCCCGAAAAACCCTAAACACTAATTCCAAAAGCATCTAAACCCTAAACTATAAACACTAAACGCTAAAAAACCCTAAACCCTAAACCCTAAACACTAAACCCTAAACAAGCCTAAACCCTAAAACCATTAACACTATACCCTAAACAACCCTAAACCCTTAACCCAAAACATTATACCCTAAACCCTAAAACACTATACAACCTTAAACCCTAAACCTTAAAATATCCTAAATCATAAATCCTGAACAACCCTAAGCACTAAATTATAAACAAACCCAAAAAACCCTAAACAACTCTAAACGCTAAAACCTAAACAACCCTAACCATTAAACAATCTTAAACGCTAAATTCTATACCCTAAACCTAAACCCCCCTAAAACTTAAACAATCCTAAACCCTAAACCTTAAACCATAAACCCTAAATTTTAAACCATAAACCTAAGAATAACCATAACCCTAACCCTAACCCTAAACCTAAACCTAACCCTAACCCCAACCCTAACCTTAACCCCATAACCCTAACCCTAACCTTAAGCCTAACATAACCCTATAACCCTAACTCTAACCCTAACTCTAACCCTAATGCTAACCCTAACCCTAACCCTAACCCTAACCCCTTAACCTTAATCCCTAAATCCTAAACCCTGAACAACCATAAATCCTAAACCCTGAACAACCCTAAATCATAAACCCTGAATAACCCTAAACACTAACCTCTAAACAACCCTAAACAACCCTAATCACTAAACCATAAACAACCCTAAACACTAAACCATAAACAACCCTATACCTTAAACCTTAAACACTAAACCCTAAATAACCCTAAACCCTAAACCATTAACACTATACCCTAAACAACACTAAACACTAAACCCAAAACAACCCTAAAACCTAAACCTTAAACACTAAACCTTAAACAACCCTAAACCCTAAACACAAAACCCTAAACAACCCTAAACTTTTAACCCTAAACACTATACCCTAAACAACCCTAAACCTTAAACAATCCTAAACTCTAATCCCTAAACCCTTAACCTAAACCACCCTAAATCTTAAACAATCCTAAACCCTAAACCTTAAACCCTAAACACTAAACCCTAAACCCTAAACCTAACAATAACCATAACCCTAACCCTAAGCCCTAACCCTTACCCTAACCCTAACCCTAACCCTAATCCTAACCCTAACCCTAACCCTAACCCTAACCCTAAAAAAATCCTAACCCTAACCTTAACCCTAATCCTAACCCTAACCCTAACCCTAACCGTAACCATAACACTAAACTCTAAACCCTAAACCTAATCCACCCTAAACCTTAAACAATCCTAAACCATAAACCTTAGACCCTAAATCCTAAATCTAACAATAAACCTAAACCTAACCCTAAATCTAACCCTAAACCTAACCCTAACCCTAACCCTAATCCTAACCCTAACCCTAACCCTAACCCTAACCTAACCCTAACCCTAACCCTAACACAAACCCTAACACTAACCCCCTAACTTTTACCCTAACCCTAACCCTAACCCTAAACCTAATCCTTACCATAACCCTAAACCTAACCCTAACCCCATCCCTAACCCTAACCCTAACCGTAACCATAACACTAAACTCTAAACCCTAAACCTAATCCACCCTAAACCTTAAACAATCCTAAACCATAAACCTTAAACCCTAAACCCTAAATCTAACAATAAACCTAAACCTAACCCTAAATCTAACCCTAACCCTATCCCTAACCCTAAACCTAACCCTGACCCTAACCCTAACCCTAATCCTAACACTAACCATAACCCTAACCCTAACACTAACCCTAACCTTAACCCTAACCCTAACCCTAACCCTAACCCTAACCCTAACTCTAACCCTAACCCTAACCCTAACCGTAACCATAATACTAAACTCTAAACCCTAAACCTAATCCACCCTTAAACTTAAACAATCCTAAACCCTAAACCTTAAACCCTAAACCCTAAATCTAACAATAAACCTAAACCTAACCCTAAATCTAACCCTAACCCTAACCCTAACCCTAAACATAAACCTGACCCTAACCCTAATCCTAATCCTAACACTAATCATAACCCAAACACTAACCCTAACCCTAACCCTAAACCTAACCCTAAACCTCACACTATCCCTAATCCTAACACTAAACCCTAAACTTTAATTCTAACCCTAACCCTAACCCTACCCTTAACCCTAACCCTAACCATATTTCTAAACCTAACCCTGACCCTAATCTTAACACTAAACCTATTTCTAATTCTAACCCTAACACTAATCCTAAACTAAAACCTAACCCCCTAATAATAACCCTAACACTAAACCTAACCCTAACCCTAACCCTAACCCTAACCCTAACACTAACCCCTAACCCCTAACACTAACCCTAACCCAAACCCCTAACCCTAACCCTAACCCTAACCTTAACCCTAACCCTAACCCTAACCCTATCCCTAACCCTAATCCTTATTCTAACACTAACACTAACCTTAACCCTAACCCTAACCTTAACCCTCACCCTAACCCTCACCTTAACCCTAAACCTAACCCTAACACTAACCCTAACACCCTAAATCCTAAACCCTAAACCCCGAAAAACCCTAAACACTAATTCCAAAAGCACCCTAAACCCTAAACTATAAACACTAAACGCTAAAAAACCCTAAACCCTAAACCCTAAACACTAAACTCTAAACAAGCCTAAACCCTAAAACCATTAACACTATACCCTAAACAACCCTAAACCCTTAACACTAAACATTATACCCTAAACCCTAAAACACTATACAACCTTAAACCCTAAACCTTAAAATATCCTAAATCATAAATCCTGAACAACCCTAAACACTAATTTATAAACAACCCTAAAAAACCCTAAACAACTCTAAACGCTAAAACCTAAACAACCCTAACCATTAAACAATCTTAAACGCTAAATTTTGTACCCTAAACCTAAACCACCCTAAAACTTAAACAATCCTAAACCCTAAACCATAAACCATAAACCCTAAATTTTAAACCATAAATCTAAGAATAACCATAACCCTAACCCTAACCCTAAACCTAAACCTAACCCTAACCCCAACCCTAACCTTAACCCCATAACCCTAACCCTAACCTTAAGCCTAACATAACCCCATAACCCTAACTCTAACCCTAACTCTAACCCTAATGCTAACCCTAACCCTAACCCTAACCCTAACCCCTTAACCTTAATCCCTAAATCCTAAACCCTGAAAAACCATAAATCCTAAACCCTGAACAACCCTAAATCATAAACCCTGAATAACCCTAAACACTAACCTCTAAACAACCCTAAACAACCCTAATCACTAAACCATAAACAACCCTAAACACTAAACCCTAAACAACCCTATACCTTAAACCTTAAACACTAAACCCTAAATAACCCTAAACCCTAAACCATTAACACTATACCCTAAACAACACTAAACATGAAACCCAAAACAACCCTAAAACCTAAACCTTAAACACTAAACCTTAAACAACCCTAAACCCTAAACACTAAACCCTAAACAACCCTAAACTTTTAACCCTAAACACTATACCCTAAACAACCCTAAACCTTAAACAATCCTAAACTCTAAACCCTAAACCCTTAACCTAAACCACCCTAAATCTTAAACAATCCTAAACCCTAAACCTTAAACCCTAAACACTAAACCCTAAACCCTAAACCTAAAAATAACCATAACCCTAACCCTAACCCCTAACCCTTACCCTAACCCTAACCCTAACCCTAATCCTAACCCTAACCCTAACTCTAACCCTAA
>NC_137980.1:63344273-63361773 GCF_963924665.1 Micromys minutus | reverse complement strand
CCTAAACCTAATCCACCCTAAACCTTAAAGAATCCTAAACCATAAACCTTAAACCCTAAACCCTAAATCTAACAATAAACCTAAACCTAACCCTCAATCTAACACTAACCCTAACAATAAACCTAAACCTACCGCTGACCCTAATCCAAAGCCTAATCCTAACAATAACCATAACCCAAACAAAGACTAACCCTAACCCTAAACCTAACCCTAACCCTAAACCTCACACCTACCCTATCGCTAACCCTTACCCTAACCCTAACACTAAACCTAACCCTAACCCTAACACTATCCCTAACACTAACCCTTACCCTAACACTAACACTAACCTTAACCCTAACCCTAACCTTAACCCTCACCCTAACCCTCACCCTAACCCTAAACCTAACCCTAAAACCCTAAATCCTAAACCCTAAACCCAGAAAAACCCTAAACACTAATTCCAAAAGCACCCTAAACCCTAAACTCAAAACACTAAATGCTAAAAAAACCTAAACCCAAAACCCTAAACACTAAACACTAAACAAGCCTAAACCCTAAAACCATTAACTCTATACTCTAAACAACCCTAAACTCTTAACCCTAAACATTATAGCCTAAACCCTAAAACACTATACAACCTTAAACCCTAAACCTTAAAATATCCTAAATCATAAATCCTGAACAACCCTAAACACTAAATCATAAACAACCCTAAAAAAACCTAAACAACTCTAAACGCTAAAACATAAACAACCCTAAACATTAAACACTCTTAAACGCTACACCCTATACCCTAAACCTAAACCAACCTAAAACTTAAACAATCCTAAACCCTAAACCTTAAACCATAAACCCTAAATTTTAAACCATAAATCTAAGAATAACCATAACCCTAACCCTAACCCTAAACCTAAACCTAACCCTAACCCCAACCCTAACCTTAACCCCATAACCCTAACCCTAACCTTAAGCCTAACATAACCACATAACCCTAACCCTAACCCTAACCTTAACCCTATTCCTAACCCTAACCCTAACCCTAACCGTAACCATAAGACTAAACTCTTAACCCTAAACCTAATCCTACCTAAACCTTGAACAATCCTAAACCATAAACCGTAGACCCTAAACCCTAAATCTAACAATAAACCTAAACCTAACCCTAAATCTAACCCTAACCCTAAACCCTCCCTGACCCTAACCCTAACCTTAACCCAAACCCTAACCCTAAACCTAACACTGACCCTAATCATAACACTAAACCTATTTCTAATTCTAACCCTAACACTAATCCTAAACTTAAACCTAACCCCCTAATAATAACACTAACCATAACACTAACCCTAACCCCTAACACAAACCCTAACCCTAACCCTAACCTAACCCTAACCCTAACCCTAACCCTAACCCAAACCCTAACACTAACCCCCTAACTTTTACCCTAACCCTAACCCTAACCCTAACCCTAACTCTTACCATAACCCTAACCCTAACCCTAACCCCATCCCTAACACTAACCCTAACCGTAACCATAACACTAAACTCTAAACCCTAAACCTAATCCACCCTAAACCTTAAACAATCCTAAACCATAAACCTTAAACCCTAAACCCTAAATCTAACAATAAACCTAAACCTAACCCTAAATCTATCCCTAATCCTATCCCTAACCCTAAACCTAACCCTGACCCTAACCCTAACCCTAATCCTAACACTAACCATAACCCTAACCTTAACACTAACCCTAACCTTAACCCTAACCCTAACCCTAACCCTAACTCTAACTCTAACCCTAACCCTAACCATAACCATAATACTAAACTCTAAACCCTAAACCTAATCCACCCTAAACCTTAAAAAATCCTAAACCATAAACCTTAAACTTTAAACCCTAAATCTAACAATAAACCTAAACCTAACCCTAAATCTAACCCTAACCCTAACCCTAACCCTAAACCTAAACCTGACCCTAACCCTAACCCTAATCCTAACTCTAATCATAACCCAAACACTAACCCTAACCCTAACCCTAAACCTAACCCTAAACCTCACACTATCCCTAATCCTAACACTAAACCCTAAACTTTAAATCTAACCCTAACCCTAACCCTACCCTTTACCCTAACCCTAACCCTATCCCTAAACCTAACCCTGACCCTAATCCTAACACTAACCCTATTTCTAATTCTAACCCTAACACTAATCCTAAACTAAAACCTAACCCTCTAATAATAACCCTAACACTAAACCTAACCCTAACACTAACCCTAACCCTAACCCTAACCCTAACACTAACCCCTAACCCCTAACACTAACCCTAACCCTAACCCCTAACCCTAACCCTAACCCTAACCCTAACCCTAACCCTAACCCTAACCCTATCCCTAACCCTAACCCTTTCGCTAACATTGACACTAACCTTAACCCTAACCCTAACCTTAACCCTCACCCTAACTCTCACCTTAACTCTAAACCTAACCCTAACACTAACCCTAACACCCTAAATCCTAAACCCTAAACCCCGAAAAACCCTAAACACTATTTCCAAAAGCACCCTCAACCCTAAACTATAAACACTAAACGCTAAAAAACCCTAAACCCTAAACCCTAAACACTAAACCCTAAACAAGCCTAAACCCTAAAACCATTAACACTATAACCTAAACAACCCTAAACCCTTAACTCTAAACATTATACCCTAAACCTTAAAACTCTATACAACCTTAAACCATAAACCTTAAAATATCCTAAATCATAAATCCTGAAGAACCCTAAACACTAAATTATAAACAACCCTAAAAAACCCTAAACAAATCTAACGCTAAAACATAAACAACCCTAACCATTAAACAATCTTAAACACTTAATTCTATACCCTAAACCTAAACCACCCTAAAACTTAAACAATCCTAAACCCTAAACCTTAACCCATAAACCCTAAATTTTAAACCATAAATCTAAGAATAACCATAACCCTAACCCTAACCCTAAACCTAAACCTAACCCTAACCCCAACCCTAACCTTAACCCCATAACCCTAACCCTAACCTTAAGCCTAACATAACCCCATAACCCTATCTCTAACCCTAACTCTAACCCTAATGCTAACCCTAACCCTAACCCAAACCCTAACCCTAACCCTAACCCCTTAACCTTAATCCCTAAATCCTAAACCCTGAACAACCATAAATCCTAAACCCTGAACCACCCTAAATCATAAACCCTGAATAACCCTAAAAACTAACCTCTAAACAACCCTAAACAACCCTAATCACTAAACCATAAACAACCCTAAACACTAAACCCTAAACAACCCTATACCCTAAACCTTAAACACTAAACCCTAAATAACCCTAAACCCTAAACCATTAACACTATACCCTAAACAACACTAAACACTAAACCCAAAACAACCCTAAAACCTAAACCTTAAACACTAAACCTTAAACAACCCTAAACCCTAAACACTAAACCCTGAACAACCCTAAATTTTAACCCTAAACACTATAACCTAAACAACCCTAAACCTTAAACAATCCTAAACTCTAAACCCTAAACCCTTAACCTAAACCACCCTAAATCTTAAACAATCATAAACCCTAAACCTTAAACCCTAAACACTAAACCCTAAACCCTAAACCTAACAATAACCTTAACCCTAACCCTAACCCCTAACCCTTACCCTAACCCTAACCCTAACCCTAACCCTAACCCTAACCCTAACCCTAACCCTAAACCTAATCCTAACCCCAACCTTAACCCTAATCCTAACCCTAACCCTAACCCTAACCCTAACCGTAACCATAACACTAAACTCTAAACCCTAAACCTAATCCACCCTAAACCTTAAACAATCTTAAACCATAAACCTTAGACCCTAAATCCTAAATCTAACAATAAACCTAAACCTAACCCTAAATCTAACCCTAACCCTAACCCTAACCCTAAACCCTCCCTGACCCTAACCCTAACTCTAACCCTAACCCTAACCCTAAACCTAACCCTGACCCTAATCCTAACACTAACCCTATTTCTAATTCTATCCCTAACACTAATCCTAAACTTAAACCTAACCCCCTAATAATAACCCTAAACCTAACACTAACCCTAACCCCTAACCCTAACCCTAACCCTAACCCTAACCTAACCCTAACCCTAACCCTAACCCTAACACTAACACTAACCCCCTAACTTTTACCTTAACCCTAACCCTATCATTAACCCTAACCTTAACCCTAACCCTAACCCTAACCCTAACCCTAACCTAACCCTAACCCTAACCCTAACCGTAACCATAATACTAAACTCTAAACCCTAAACCTAATCGACCCTAAACCTTAAACAATCCTAAACCTTAAACCTTAAACCCTAAACCCTAAATCTAACAATAAACCTAAACCTAAACCTAAATCTAACCCTAACCCTAACCCTAACCCTGAACCTAAACCTGACCTTAACCCTAACCCTAATAATAACACTAATCATAACCCAAACATTAACCCTAACCCTAACCCTAAACCTAACCCTAAACCTCACACTATCCCTAATCCTAACACTAAACCCTAAACTTTAAATCTAACCCTAACCATAACATTACCCTTAACCCTAACCCTAACCATATCCTTAAACCTAACCCTGACCCTAAACCTAACACTATCCCTATTTCTAATTCTAACCCTAACACTAATCCTAAACTAAAACCTAACCCCCTAATAATAACCCTAACACTAAACCTAACCCTAACCCTAACCCTAACCCTAACACTAACCCCTAACCCCTAACACTAACCCTAACACTAACCCCTAACCCTAACCCTAACCCTAACCCTAACCTTAACCCTAACCCTAACACTAACGCTAACCCTATCCCTAACCCTAACCATTACCCTAACATTAACACTAACCTTAACCCTAACCCTAACCTTAACCCTCACCATAACCCTCACCTTAACCCTAAACCTAACCCTAACACTAACCCTAACACCCTAAATCCTAAACCCTAAACCCCGAAAAACCCTAAACACTATTTCCAAAAGCACCCTAAACCCTAAACTATAAACACTAAACGCTAAAAAACCCTAAACCCTAAACCCTAAACACTAAACCCTAAACAAGCCTAAACCCTAAAACCATTAACACTATAACCTAAACAACCCTAAACCCTTAACTCTAAACATTATACCCTAAACCTTAAAACTCTATACAACTTTAAACCACAAACCTTAAAATATCCTAAATCATAAATCCTGAAGAACCCTAAACACTAAATTATAAACAACCCTAAAAAACCCTAAACAACTCTAAACGCTAAAACATAAACAACCCTAACCATTAAACAATCTTAAACCCTTAATTCTATACCCTAAACCTAAACCACCCTAAAACTTAAACAATCCTAAACCCTAAACCTTAAACCATAAACCCTAAATTTTAAACCATAAATCTAAGAATAACCATAACCCTAACCCTAACCCTAAACCTAAACCTAACCCTAACCCCAACCCTAACCTTAACCCCATAACCCTAACCCTAACCTTAAGCCTAACATAACCCCATAACCCTATCTCTAACCCTAACTCTAACCCTAATGCTAACCCTAACCCTAACCCAAACCCTAACCCTAACCCTAACCCCTTAACATTAATCCCTAAATCCTAAACCCTGAACAACCATAAATCCTAAACCCTGAACCACCCTAAATCATAAACCCTGAATAACCCTAAAAACTAACCTCTAAACAACCCTAAACAACCCTAATCACTAAACCATAAACAACCCTAAACACTAAACCCTAAACAACCCTATACCCTAAACCTTAAACACTAAACCCTAAATAACCCTAAACCCTAAACCATTAACACTATACCCTAAACAACACTAAACACTAAACCCAAAACAACCCTAAAACCTAAACCTTAAACACTAAACCTTAAACAACCCTAAACCCTAAACACTAAACCCTAAACAACCCTAAATTTTAACCCTAAACACTATACCCTAAACAACCCTAAACCTTAAACAATCCTAAACTCTAAACCCTAAACCCTTAACCTAAACCACCCTAAATCTTAAACAATCATAAACCCTAAACCTTAAACCCTAAACACTAAACCCTAAACCCTAAACCTAACAATAACCTTAACCCTAACCCTAACCCCTAACCCTTACCCTAACCCTAACCCTAACCCTTACCCTAACCCTAACCCTAACCCTAACCCTAACCCTAACCCTAACCCTAAACCTAATCCTAACCCCAACCTTAACCCTAATCCTAACCCTAACCCTAACCCTAACCCTAACCGTAACCATAACACTAAACTCTAAACCCTAAACCTAATCCACCCTAAACCTTAAACAATCTTAAAGAATAAACCTTAGACCCTAAATCCTAAATCTAACAATAAACCTAAACCTAACCCTAAATCTAACCCTAACCCTAACCCTAACCCTAAACCCTCCCTGACCCTAACCCTAACTCTAACCCTAACCCTAACCCTAAACCTAACCCTGACCCTAATCCTAACACTAACCCTATTTCTAATTCTAACCCTAACACTAATCCTAAACTTAAACCTAACCCCCTAATAATAACCCTAACCCTAACACTAACCCTAACACCTAACCCTAACCCTAACCCTAACCCTAACCTAACCCTAACCCTAACCCTAACCCTAACCCTAACACTAACCCCCTAACTTTTACCCTAACCCTAACCCTATCATTAACCCTAACCTTAACCCTAACCCTAACCCTAACCCTAACCCTAACCCTAACCTAACCCTAACCCTAACCCTAACCGTAACCATAATACTAAACTCTAAACCCTAAACCTAATCTACCCTAAACCTTAAACAATCCTAAACCTTAAACCTTAAACCCTAAACCCTAAATCTAACAATAAACCTAAACCTAACCCTAAATCTAACCCTAACCCTAACCCTAACCCTAAACCTAAACCTGACCCTAACCCTAACCCTAATAATAACACTAATCATAACCCAAACATTAACCCTAACCCTAACCCTAAACCTAACCCTAAACCTCACACTATCCCTAATCCTAACACTAAACCCTAAACTTTAAATCTAACCCTAACCCTAACTCTACCCTTAACTCTAACCCTAACCATATCCCTAAACCTAACCCTGACCCTAAACCTAACACTATCCCTATTTCTAATTCTAACCCTAACACTAATCCTAAACTAAAACCTAACCCCCTAATAATAACCCTAACACTAAACCTAACCCTAACCATAACCCTAACCCTAACCCTAACACTAACCCCTAACCCCTAACACTAACCCTAACACTAACCCTTAACCCTAACCCTAACCCTAACCCTAACCTTAACCCTAACCCTAACCCTAACGCTAACCCTATCCCTAACCCTAACCATTACCCTAACACTAACACTAACCTTAACCCTAACCCTAACCTTAACCCTCACCATAACCCTCACCTTAACCCTAAACCTAACCCTAACACTAACCCTAACACCCTAAATCCTAAACCCTAAACCCCGAAAAACCCTAAACACTAATTCCAAAAGCACCCTAAACCCTAAACTATAAACACTAAACGCTAAAAAACCCTAAACCCTAAACCCTAAACACTAAACCCTAAACAAGCCTAAACCCTAAAACAATTAACGCTATACCCTAAACAACCCTAAACCCTTAACCCTAAACATTATACCCTAAACCCTAAAACACTATACAACCTTAAACCCTAAACCTTAAAATATCCTAAATCATAAATCCTGAACAACCCTAAACACTAAATTATAAACAACCCTAAAAAACCCTAAACAACTCTAAACGCTAAAACCTAAAAAACCCTAACCATTAAACAATCTTAAACGCTAAATTCTATACCCTAAACCTAAACCACCCTAAAACTTAAACAATCCTAAACCCTAAACCTTAAACCATAAACCCTAAATTTTAAACCATAAATCTAAGAATAACCATAACCCTAACCCTAACCCTAAACCTAAACCTAACCCTAAGCCCAACCCTAACCTTAACCCCATAACCCTAACTCTAACCTTAAGCCTAACATAATCCCATAACCCTAACTCTAACCCTAACTCTAAATCTAATGCTACCCCTAACCCTAACCCTAACCCTAACCCCTTAACCTTAATCCCTAAATCCTAAACCCTGAACAACCATAAATCCTAAACTCTGAACAACCCTAAATCATAAACCCTGAATAACCCTAAACACTAACCTCTAAACAACCCTAAACAACCCTAATCACTAAACCATAAACAACCCTAAACACTAAACCCTTAACAACCCTATACCCTAAACCTTAAACACTAAACCCTAAATAACCCTAAACCCTAAACCATTAACACTATACCCTAAACAACACTAAACACTAAACCCAATACAACCCTAAAACCTAAACCTTAAACACTAAACCTTAAAAAACCCTAAACCCTAAAGACTAAACCCTAAACAACCCTAAACTTTTAACCCTAAACACTATACCCTAAACAACCCTAAACCTTAAACAATCCTAAACTCTAAACCCTAAACCCTTAACCTAAACCACCCTAAATCTTAAACAATCCTAAACCCTAAACCTTAAACCCTAAACACTAAACCCTAAACCCTAAACCTAACAATAACCATAACCCTAACCCTAACCCCTAACCCTTACCCTAACCCTAACCCTAACCCTAATCCTAAACCTAACCCTAAACCTAACCCTAACCCTAACCCTAACCCTAACCCTAACCCTAAACCTAATCCTAACCGTAACCTTAACCCTAATCCTAACCCTACCCCTAACCCTAACCCTAACCGTAAACATAACACTAAACTCTAAACCCTAAACCTAATCCACCCTAAACCTTAACAATCCTAAACAATAAACCTTAGACCCTAAATCCTAAATATAACAATAAACCTAAACCTAACCCTAAATCTAACCCTAACCCTAACCCTAACCCTAAACCCTCCCTGACCCTAACCCTAACTCTAACCCTAACCCTAAACCTAACCGTGACCCTAATCCTAACACTAACCCTATTTCTAATTCTAACCCTAACACTAATCCTAAACTTAAACCTAACCCCCTAATAATAACCCTAAACCTAACACTAACCCTAACCCCTAACCCTAACCCTAACCCTAACCCTAACCCTAACACTAACCCCCTAACTTTTACCCTAACCCTAACCCTATCATTAACCCTAACCTTAACCCTAACCCTAACCCTAACCCTAACCCTAACCCTAACCTAACCCTAACCCTAACCCTAACCGTAACCATAATACTAAACTCTAAACCCTAAACCTAATCTACCCTAAACCTTAAACAATCCTAAACCTTAAACCTTAAACCCTAAACCCTAAATCTAACAATAAACCTAAACCTGACCCTAAATCTAACCCTAACCCTAACCCTAAACCTAACCCTAAACCTAACCCTGACCCTAACCCTAACCCTAATCCTAACACTAACCATAACCCTAACCCTAACCCTAACACTAACCTGAACCCTAACCCTAACCCTAACCCTAACCCTAACCCTAACCCTAACCGTAACCATAATACTAAACTCTAAACCCTAAACCTAATCCACCCTAAACCTTAAACAATTCTAAACCATAAACCTTAAACCCTAAACCCTAAACCTAACAATAAACCTAAACCTAACCCTTAATCTAACCCTAACCCTAACCCTAACTCTAAACCTAACCCTGACCCTAACCCTAACCCTAATCCTAACACTAACCATAACCCAAACACTAACCCTAACCCTAACCCTAAACCTAACCCTAACCCTAAACCTCACACTATCCCTAATCCTAACACTAAACCCTAAACTTTAAATCTAACCTTAACCCTAACCCTACCCTTAACCCTAACCCTAACCATATCCCTAAACCTAACCCTGACCCTAATCCTAACACTAACCCTATTGCTAATTCTAACCCTAACACTAATCCTAAACTTAAACCTAACCCCCTAATAATAACCCTAACACTAAACATAACCCTAACCCTAACCCTAACCCTAACCCTAACCCTAATCCTAACCCCTAACACCTAACACTAACCCTAACCCTAACCCCTAACCCTAACCCTAACCCTAACCTAACCCTAACACTAACCCTAACCCTAACCCTAAGCCTAACCCTAACCCTAACCCTATCCCTAATCCTAACCCTTACCCTAACACTAACATTAACCTTAACCCTAACCCTAACCTTAACCCTCACCCTAACCCTCACCCTAACCCTAAACCTACCCTAACACTAACCCTATCACCCTAAATCCTTAACCCTAAACCCAGAACAACCCTAAACACTAATTCCAAAAGCACCCTAAACCCTAAACTCTAAACACTAAACGCTAAAAAACCCTAAACCCTAAACCCTAAACACTAAACCCTAAACAAGCCTAATCCCTAAAACCATTAACACTATACCCTAAACAACCCTAAACTCTTAACCCTAAACATTATAGCCTAAACCCTAAAACACTATACAACCTTAAACCCTAAACCTTAAAATATCCTAAAACATAAATCCTGAACAACCCTAAACATTAAATAATAAACAACCCTAAAAAAACCTAAACAACTCTAAACGCTAAAACATAAAAAAACCCTAAACATTAAACAATCTTAAACGCTAAACCCTATACCCTAAACCTAAACCACCCTAAAACTTAAACAATCCTAAACCCTAAACCTTAAACCATAAACCCTAAATTTTAAACCATAAATCTAAGAATAACCATAACCCTAACCCTAACCCTAAACCTAAACCTAACCCTAACCCCAACCCTAACCTTAACCCCATAACCCTAACCCTAACCTTAAGCCTAACATAACCACATAACCCTAACCCTAACCCTCACCCTAACCCTAAACCTAACCCTAACCCTAACCTTAACCCTAACCCTAACCCTAACCCTAACCCCTAACCCCTAACCCTAAACCTAACCCTAACACTAACCTTACCCTAACTCTAACCCTAACCCTAACCCTAACCCTAACCCTTGCCCTAACCTTAACCCTAACCCTAACCTTAACCCTAACCTTAACCCTAACCCCTAACCCTTACCCTAACCCTAACACTAACCCTAACACTAAAACTAACCCTAACCCTAACCCTAACCGTAACCCTAACCCTAACCCTAACCCTAACCCTAACCCTAAACCTAAATTTAACCCTAACCTTAACCCTAATCCTAACCCTAACCCTAACCCTAACCCTAACCTTACTCTAACCCTAACCCTAACCCTAACCTTAAGCCTAACATAACCACATAACCCTAACCCTAACCCTCACACTAACCCTAACCCTAACCTTAACACTAACCCTAACCTTAACCCTAACCCTAACCCTAACCCCTAACCCTTACCCTAACCCTAACCCTAACCCTAACCCTAAACCTAAACCTAACCCTAACCCTAACCCTAACCCTAACCCTAACCCTAACCCTAACCCTAACCCTAACCCTAAACCTAACCCTAACACTAACCTTAACCCTAATCCTAACCCTAACCCTAACCCTAACCCTAACCGTAACCATAACACTAAACTCTAAACCCTAAACCTAATCCACCCTAAACTTTAAACAATCCTAAACCATAAACCGTAGACCCTAAACCCTAAATCTAACATTAAACCTAAACCTAACCCTAAATCTAACCCTAACCCTAAATCCTCCCTGACCCTAACCCTAACCCTAACCCTAACCCTAACCCTAAACCTAACCCTGACACTAATCCTAACATTAAACCTATTTCTAATTCTAACCCTAACACTAATCCTAAACTTAAACCTAACCCCCTAATAATAACCCTAACCCTAACACTAACACTAACCCCTAACCCTAACCCTAACCCTAACCCTAACACTAACCCAAACCATAACACTAACCCCCTAACTTTTACCCTAACCCTAACCCTAACCCTAACCTTTACCATAACCCTAACCCTAACCCTAACCCCATCCCTAACCCTAACCCTAACCGTAACCATAACACTAAACTCTAAACCCTAAATCTAATCCACCCTAAACCTTTAACAATCCTAAACCATAAACCTTAAACCCTAAACCCTAAATCTAACAATAAACCTAAACCTAACCCTAAATCTAACCCTAACCCTATCCCTAACCCTAAACCTAACCCTAACCCTAACCCTAACCCTAACCCTAACCCTAACCCTAACCTTAACCGTAATACTAAACTCTAAACCCTAAACCTAATCCACCATAAACCTTAAACAATCCTAAACCACAAACCTTAAACCCTAAACCCTAAATCTAACAATAAACCTAAACCTAACCCTAAATCTAACCCTAACCCTAACCCTAACCCTAAACCTAAACCTGACCCTAACCCTAACCCTAATCCTAACACTAATCATAACCCAAACACTAACCTTAACCCTAACCCTAAACCTAACCCTAAACCTCACACTATCCCTAATCCTAACACTAAACCCTAAATTTAAATCTAATTCTAACCCTAACCCTACCCTTAACCCTAACCCTAACCCTATCCCTAAACCTAACCCTGACCCTAATCCTAACACTAACCCTATTTCTAATTCTAACCCTAACACTAATCCTTAACTAAAACCTAACACACTAATAAAAACCCTAACACTAAACCTAACCCTAACCCTAACCCTAACCCTAACACTAACCCCTAACCTCTAACACTAACACTAACCCTAACCCCTAACCCTAACCCTAACCCTAACCCTAACCCTAAACCTATCCCTAACCCTAACCCTTACCCTAACACTAACACTAACCTTAACCCTAACCCTAACCTTAACCCTCACCCTAACCCTCACCTTAACCCTAAACCTAACCCTAACACTAACCCTAACACCCTAAATCCTAACCCCTCAACCCCGAAAAACCCTAAACACTAATTCCAAAAGCACCCTAAACCCTAAACTCTAAACACTAAACGCTAAAAAACCCTAAACCCTAAACCATAAACCCTAAACACTAAAACCTAAACAAGCCTAAACCCTAAAACCATTAACACTATACCCTAAACAACCCTAAACTCTTAACCCTAAACATTATAGCCTAAACCCTAAAACACTATACAACCTTAAACCCTAAACCTTAAAATATCCTAAAACATAAATCCTGAACAACCCTAAACACTAAATCATACACAAACCTAAAAAAACCTAAACAACTCTAAACGCTAAAACATAAAAAAACCCTAAACATTAAACAATCTTAAACGCTAAACCCTATACCCTAAACCTAAACCACCCTAAAACTTAAACAATCCTAAACCCTAAACCTTAAACCATAAACCCTAAATTTTAAACCATAAATCTAAGAATAACCATAACCCTAACCCTAACCCTAAACCTAAACCTAACCCTAACCCCAACCCTAACCTTAACCCCATAACCCCAACCCTAACCTTAAGCCTAACATAACCACATAACCCTAACACTAACCCTCACCCTAACCCTAACCCTAACCCTAACCCTAAACCTAACCCTAACCTTAACCCTAACCCTAACCCTCACCTTAACCCTAAACCTAACCCTAACACTAACCCTAACACCCTAAATCCTAACCCCTCAACCCCGAAAAACCCTAAACACTAATTCCAAAAGCACCCTAAACCCTAAACTCTAAACACTAAACGCTAAAAAACCCTAAACCCTAAACCCTAAACCCTAAACACTAAACCCTAAACAAGCCTAAACCCTAAAACAATTAACACTATACCCTAAACAACCCTCAACTCTTAACCCTAAACATTATAGCCTAAACCCTAAAACACTATACAACCTTAAACCCTAAACCTTAAAATATCCTAAATCATAAATCCTGAACAACCCTAAACACTAAATCATAAACAACCCTAAAAAAACCTAAACAACTCTAAACGCTAAAACATAAACAACCCTAAACATTAAACAATCTTAAACGCTAAACCCTATACCCTAAACCTAAACCACCCTAAAACTTAAACAATCCTAAACCCTAAACCTTAAACCATAAACCCTAAATTTTAAACCATAAATCTAAGAATAACCATAACCCTAACCCTAACCCTAAACCTAAACCTAACCCTAACCCCAACCCTAACCTTAACCCCATAACCCTAACCCTAACCTTAAGCCTAACATAACCACATAACCCTAACCCTAACCCTCACCCTAACCCTAACCCTAACCCTAACCCTAACCCTAACCCCTAACCCCTAACACTAACCCTAAACCTAACCCCTAACCCTAACCCGAACACTAACCCTAACCTTACCCTAACCCTAACCCTAACCCTAACCCTAACCCTAACCCTAACCCTAACCCTAACTTTAACCCTAACCCTAACCTTAACCCTAACCTTAACCCTAACCCCTAACCCTTACCCTAACCCTAACCCTAACCCTAACCCTAAACCTAACTCTAACCCTAACCCTAACCGTAACCCTAACCCTAACCCTAACCCTAAACCTAACCCTAAACCTAACCCTAACCTAACCCTAACCCTAACCCTAAACCTAACCCAAACCCTAACACTAACCCCCTAACTTTTACCCTAACCCTAACCCTAACCCTAACCCTAACCCTTACCATAACCCTAACCCTAACCATAACCCCATCCCTAACCCTAACCCTAACCGTAACAATAACACTAAACTCTAAACCCTAAACCTAATCCACCCTAAACCTTAAACAATCCTAAAACATAAACCTTAAACACTAAACCCTAAATCTAACAATAAACCTAAACCTAACCCTAAATCTAACCCTAACCCTATCCTTAACCCTAAACCTAACCCTGACCCTAAACCTAACCCTAATCCTAACACTAACCATAACCCTAACCCTAACACTAACCCTAACCTTAACCCTAACCCTAACCCTAACCCTAACCCTAACTCTAACCCTAACCCTAACCCTAACCGTAACCATAATACTAAACTCTAAACCCTAAACCTAATCCACCCTAAACCTTAAACAATCCTAAACCATAAACCTTAAACCCTAAACCCTAAATCTAACAATAAACCTAAACCTAACCCTAAATATAACCCTAACCCTAACCCTAACCCTAAACCTAAACCTGACCCTAACCCTAACCCTAATCCTAACACTAATCATAACCCAAACACTAACCCTAACCCTAACCCTAAACCTAACCCTGAACCTCACACTATCCCTAATCCTAACACTAAACCCTAAACTTTAAATCTAACCCTAACCCTAACCCTACACTTAACCCTAACCCTAACCATATCCCTAAACCTAACCCTGACCCTAATCCTAACACTAACCCTATTTCTAATTCTAACCCTAACACTAATCCTAAACTAAAACCTAACCCCCTAATAATAAACCTAACACTAAACCTAACCCTAACCCTAACCCTAACACTAACACTAACCCCTAACCCCTAACACTAACCCTAACCTTAACCCCTAACCCTAACCCTAACCCTAACCCTAACCCTAACCCTAACCCTAACCCTATCCCTAACCCTAACCCTTACCCTAACACTAACACTAACCTTAACCCTAACCCTAACCTTAACCCTCACCCTAACCCTCACCTTAACCCTAAACCTAACCCTAACACTAAACCTAACACCATAAATCCTAAACCCTAAACCCCGAAAAACCCTAAACACTAATTCCAAAAGCACCCTAAACCCTAAACTATAAACACTAAACGCTAAATAACCCTAAACCCTAAACCAAAAACACTAAACCCTAAACAAGCCTAAACCCTAAAACCATTAACACTATACCCTAAACAACCCTAAACCCTTAACCCTAAACATTATACCCTAAACCCTAAAACACTATACAACCTTAAACCCTAAACCTTAAAATATCCTAAATCATAAATCCTGAACAACCCTAAACACTAAATTTTAAACAACCCTAAAAAACCCTAAACAACTCTAAACGCTAAAACCTTAACAACCCTAACCATTAAACAATCTTAAACGCTAAATTCTATACCCTAAACCTAAACCACCCTAAAACTTAAACAATCCTAAACCCTAAACCTTAAACCATAAGCCCTAAATTTTAAACCATAAATCTAAGAATAACCATAACCCTAACCCTAACCCTAAACCTAAACCTAACCCTAACCCCAACCCTAACCTTAACCCCATAACCCTAACCCTCACCTTAAGCCTAACATAACCCCATAACCCTAACTCTAACCCTAACTCTAACCCTAATGCTAACCCTAACCCTAACCCTAACCCTAACCCCTTAACCTTAATCCCTAAATCCTAAACCCTGAACAACCATAAATCCTAAACCCTGAACAACCCTAAATCATAAACCCTGAATAACCCTAAACAATAACCTCTAAACAACCCTAAACAACCCTAATCACTAAACCATAAACAACCCTAAACACTAAACCCTAAACAACCCTATACCCTAAACCTTAAACACTAAACCCTAAATAACCCTAAACCCTAAAACATTAACACTATACCCTAAACAACACTAAACACTAAACCCAAAAGAACCCTAAAACCTAAACCTTAAACACTAAACCTTAAACAACCCTAAACCCTAAACACTAAACCCTAAACAACCCTAAACTTTTAACCCTAAACACTATACCCTAAACAACCCTAAAACTTAAACCATCCTAAACTCTAAACCCTAAACCCTTAACCTAAACCACCCTAAATCTTAAACAATCATAAACCCTAAACCTTAAACCCTAAACACTAAACCCTAAACCCTAAACCTAACAATAACCATAACCCTAACCCTAACCTCTAAGCCTTACCCTAACCCTAACCCTAACCCTAATCCTAACCCTAACCCTAACACTAACCCTAACCCTAACCTTAACCCTAACCCTAAACCTAATCCTAACCTTAACCTTAACCCTAATCCTAACCCTAACCCTTACCCTAACCCTAAGCGTAACCATAACACTAAACTCTAAACCCTAAACCTAATCCACCCTAAACCTTAAACAATCCTAAACCATAAACCTTAGACCCTAAATCCTAAATCTAACAATAAACCTAAACCTAACCCTAAATCTAACCCTAACCCTAACCCTAACCCTAAACCCTCCCTGACCCTAACCCTAACCCTAACCCTAACCCTAACCCTAAACCTAACCCTGACCCTAATCCTAAAACTAACCCTATTTCTAATTCTAACCCTAACACTAATCCTAAACTTAAACCTAACCCCATAATAATAACCCTAACCATAACACTAACACTAACCCTAAACCCTAACCCTAACCCTAACCCTAACCCTAACCTAACAATAACCCTAACCTTAACCCTAACCCTAACCCTAACACTAACCCCTAACCCTTACCCTAACCCTAACCCTAACCCTAACCATTACCCTAACCCTAACCCTAACCCTAACTTTAACACTAACCGTAACCATAACACTAAACTCTAAACCTTAACCTAATCCACCCTAAAACTTAAACAATCCTAAACCATAAACCTTAAACCCTAAACCCTAAATCAAACAATAAACCTAAACCTGACC
>NC_137980.1:63336773-63339273 GCF_963924665.1 Micromys minutus | reverse complement strand
ACACTAATTCCAAAAGCACCCTAAACCCTAAACTATAAACACTAAACGCTAAAAAACCCTAAACCCTAAACCCTAAACACTAAACCCTAAACAAGCCTAAACCCTAAAACCATTAACACTATACACTAAACAATCCTAAACCCTTAACACTAAACATTATACCCTGAACCCTAAAACACTATACAACCTTAAACCCTAAACCTTAAAATATCCTAAATCATAAATTCTGAACAACCCTAAACACTAAATTATAAACAACCCTAAAAAACCCTAAACAACTCTAAACGCTAAAACCTAAACAACCCTAACCATTAAACAATCTTAAACGCAAAATTCTGTACCCTAAACCTAAACCACCCTGAAACTTAAACAAATAAACCCTAAACCTTAAACCATAAGCCCTAAATTTTAAACCATAAATCTAAGAATAACCATAAACCTAACCCTAACCCTAAAACTAAACCTAACCCTAACCCCAACCTCAACCTTAACCCCATAACCCTAACCCTAACCTTAAGCCTAACATAACCCCATAACCCTAACTCTAACCCTAACTCTAACCCTAATGCTAACCCTAACCCTAACCCTAACCCTAACCCCTTAACCTTAATCCCTAAATCCTAAACCCTGAACAACCATAAATCCTAAACCCTGAACAACCCTAAATCATAAACCCTGAATAACCCTAAACAGTAACCTCTAAACAACCCTAAACAACCCTAATCACTAAACCATAAACAACCCTAAACACTAAACCCTAAACAATCCTATACCCTAAACCTTAAACACTAAACCCTAAATAACCCTAAACCCTAAACCATTAACACTATACCCTAAACAACACTAAACACTAAACCCAAAACAACCCTAAAACCTAAACCTTAAACACTAAACCTTAAACAACCCTAAACCCTAAACACTAAAACCTAAACAACCCTAAACTTTTAACCCTAAACACTATACCCTAAACAACCCTAAACCTTAAACAATCCTAAACTCTAAACCCTAAACCCTTAACCTAAACCACCCTAAATCTAAAACAATCCTAAACCCTAAACCTTAAACCCTAAACACTAAACCCTAAACCCTAAACCTAACAATAACCATAACCCTAACCCGAACCCCTAAACCTTACCCTAACCCTAATCCTAACCCTAATCCTAACCCTAACCCTAACCCTAACCCTAACCCTAACCCTAACCCTAACCCTAACCCTAAACCTAATCCTAACTCTAACCATAACCCAAACACTAAACCTAACCCTAACCCTAAACCTAACCCTAACCCTAAACCTCACACTAACCCTATTCCTAACACTAAACCTTAAACTTTAAATCTAACCCTAACCCTAACCCTACCCCTAACCCTAACCCTAACGCTATCCCTAAACCTAACCCTGACCCTAATCCTAACACTAATCCTATTTCTAATTCTAACCCTAACACTAATCCTAAATTTAAACCTAACTCCCTAATAATAACCCTAACCCTAAAACCTAACCCTAACCCTAACCCTAACCCTAACCCTAACCCTTACCCTAACCCTAACCCTAACCTAAACCCTAACCCCCCCACCCTAACCTTAACCCTAACCCTAACCCTAACCGTAATTCTAACCCTAACCCTAAACGTAACTCTATCCCTAACCCTAACCCTAACCCTAACCCTAACCCTAACCTAACCCTAACCCTAACCCTAACCCTAACCCTAACCCCTAACCCTTACCCTAACTCTAACCCTAACCTTAACCCTAATCCTAACCCTAACCCTAACCCTAACCCTAACCGTAACCATAGCACTAAACTCTAAACCCTAAACCTAATCCACCCTAAACCTTAAACAATCCTAAACCATAAACCGTAGACCCTAAACCCTAAATTTAACATTAAACCTAAACCTAACCCTAAATCTAACCCTAACCTTAAACCCTCCCTGACCACAACCCTAACCCTAACCCTAACCCTAACCCTAAACCTAACACTGACCCTAATCCTAACACTAAACCTATTTCTAATTCTAACCATTACACTAATCCTAAACTTAAACCTAACCCCCTAATAATAACCCTAACCCTAACACTAACCCTAACCCCTAACCCTAACCCTAACCCTAACCCTAACCTAACCCTAACCCTAACCCTAACCCTAACCCAAACCCTAACACTAACCCCCTAACTTTTACCCTAACCCTAACCCTAACCCTAACCTTTACCATAACCCTAACCCTAACCCTAACCCCATCCCTAACCCTAACCCTAACCGTAACCATAACACTAAACTCTAAACCCTAAACCTAATCCACCCTAAACCTTAAACAATCCTAAACCATAAACCTTAAACCCTAAACCCTAAATCTAACAATAAACCTAAACCTAACCCTAAATCTAACCCTAACCCTATCCCTAACCCTAAACTTAACCCTGACCCTAACCCTAACCCTAATCCTAACACTAACCATAACCCTAACCCTAACACTAACCCTAACCTTAACCCTACCCTAAC
>NC_137980.1:63324273-63331773 GCF_963924665.1 Micromys minutus | reverse complement strand
AACCCCCTAACTTTTACCCTAACCCTAACCCTAACTCTAAACCTAACCCTTACCATAACCTTAACCCTTACCCTAACCCCATCCCTAACCCTAACCCTAACCGTAACCATAACACTAAACTCTAAACCCTAAACCTAATCCACCCTAAACCTTAAACAATCCTCAACCATAAACCTTAAACCCTAAACCCTAAATCTAACAATAAACCTAAACCTAACCCTAAATCTAACCCTAACCCTATCCCTAAACCTAAACCTAACCCTGACCCTAACCCTGACCCTAATCCTAACACTACCCATAACCCTAACCCTAACACTAACCCTAACCTTAACCCTAACCCTAACCCTAACCCTAACCCTAACTCTAACCCTAACCCTAACCCTAACCGTAACCATAATACTAAACTCTAAACCCTAAACCTAATCCACCCTTAAACTTAAACAATCCTAAACCATAAACCTTAAACCTTAAACCATAAATCTAACAATAAACCTAAACCTAACCCTAAATCTAACCCTAACCCTAACCCTAACCCTAAACATAAACCTGACCCTAACCCTAATCCTAATCCTAACACTAATCATAAAGCAAGCACTAACCCTAACCCTAACCCTAAACCTAACCCTAAACCTCACACTATCCTAATCCTAACACTAAACCCTAAACTTTAAATCTAACCCTAACCCTAACCCTACCCTTAACCCTAACCCTAACCATATTTCTAAACCTAACCCTGACTCTAATCCTAACACTAACCCTATTTCTAATTCTAACCCTAACACTAATCCTAAACTAAAACCTAACCCCTAATAATAACCCTAACACTAAACCTAACCCTAACCCTAACCCTAACCCTAACACTAACACTAACCCCTAACCCCTAACACTAACCCTAAACCAAACCCCTAACCCTAACCCTAACCCTAACCCTAACTTTAACCTTAACCCTAACCCTAACCCTAACCCTATCCCTAACACTAACCCTTATTCTAACACTAACACTAACCTTAACCCTAACCCTAACCTTAACCATCACCCTAACCCTCACCTTAACCCTAAACCTAACCCTAACACTAACCCTAACACCCTAAATCCTAAACCCTAAACCCCGAAAAACCCTAAACACTAATTCTAAAAGCACCCTAAACCCTAAACTATAAACACTAAACGCTAAAAAACCCTAAACCCTAAATCCTAAACACTAAACCCTAAACAATCCTAAACCCTAAAACCATTAACACTATACCCTAAACAACCCTAAACCCTTAACCCTAAACATTATACCCTAAACCCTAAAACACTATACAACCTTAAACCCTAAACCTTAAAATATCCTAAATCATAAATCCTGAACAAGCCTAAACACTAAAGCATAAACAACCCTAAAAAACCCTAAACAACTCTAAACGCTAAAACCTAAACAACCCTAAACATTAAACAATCTTAAACGCTAAACCCTATATCCTAAACCTAAACCACCATAAAACTTAAACAATCCTAATCCCTAAACCTTAAACCATAAACCCTAAATTTTAAACCATAAGTCTAAGAATAACCATAACCCTAACCCTAACCCTAAACCTAAACCTAACCCTAACCCCAACCCTAACCTTAACCCCATAACCCTAACCCTAATTTAAGCCTAACATAACCCCATAACCTTAACTCTAACCCTAACTCTAACCCTAATGCTAACCCTAACCCTAACCCTAACCTTAACCCCTTAACCTTAATCCCTAAATCCTAAACCCTGAACAACCATAAATCCTAAACCCTGAACAACCCTAAATCATAAACCCTGAATAACCCTAAACACTAACCTCTAAACAACCCTAAACAAACCTAATCACTAAACCATAAACAACCCTAAACACTAAACCCTAAACAACCCTATACCCTAAACCTTAAACACTAAACCCTAAATAACCCTAAACCCTAAACCATTAACACTATACCGTAAACAACACTAAACACTAAACCCAAAAAACCCTAAAACCTAAACCTTAAACACTAAACCTTAAACAACCCTAAACCCTAAACACTAAACCCTAAACAACCCTAAACTTTTAAACCTAAACACAATACCCTAAACAACCCTAAACCTTAATCAATCCTAAACTCTAAACCCTAAACCCTTAACCTAAACCACCCTAAATCTTAAACAATCCTAAACCCAAAACATTAAACCCTAAACTCTAAACCCTAAACCCTAACCCTAACCCTAACCGTAACCCTAACCCTAACCTAACCCTAACCCTAACCCTACCCTAACCTAACCCTAACCCTAACCCTAACCCTAACCCTAACACTAACCGTAACAATAACACTAAACTCTAAACCCTAAACCTAATCCACCCTAAAGTTTAAACAATCCTAAACCATAAACCTTAAACCCTAAACCCTAAATCTAACAATAAACCTAAACCTGACCCTAAATCTAACCCTAACCCTAACCCTAACCCTAAACCTAATCCTGACCCTAACCGTAACCCTAATCCTAACACTAACCATAACCTTAACCCTAACCCTAATCCTAACCTTAACCCTAACCCTAACCCTAACCCTAACCCTAACCCTAACCCTAACCCTAACCCTAACCCTAACCCCTTAACCTTAATCCCTAAACCCTAAACCCTGAACAACCATAAATCCTAAACCCTGAACAACCCTAAATCATAAACCCTGAATAACCCTAAACACTAACCTCTAAACAACCCTAAACAACCCTAATCACTAAACCATAAACAACCCTAAACACTAAAACCTAAACAACCCTATATCCTAAACCTTAAACACTAAACCCTAAATAACCCTAAACCCTAAACCATTAACACTATACCCTAAACAACACTAAACACTAAACCCAAAACAACCCTAAAACCTAAACCTTAAACACTAAAACCTAAACAACCCTAAACCCTAAACACTAAAGCCTAAACAACCCTAAACTTTTAACCCTAAACACTATACCCTAAACAACCCTAAACCTTAAACAATCCTAAAGTCTAAACCCTAAACCCTTAACCTAAACCACCCTAAATCTTAAACAATCCTAAACCCTAAACCTTAAACCCTAAACACTAAACCCTAAACCCTAAACCTAACAATAACCATAACCCTAACCCTAACCCCTAAACCTTACCCTAACCCTAACCATAACCCTAATCCTAACCCTAACCCTAACCCTAACCCTAACCCTAACCCTAACCCTAACCTTAACCCTAAACCTAATCATAACCCTAACCTTAACCCTAATCCTAACCCTAACCCTAACCCTAACCGTAACCATAACACTAAACTCTAAACCCTAAACCTAATCCACCCTAAACCTTAAACAATCTTAAACCATAAACCTTAGACCCTAAATCCTAAATCTAACAATAAACCTAAACCTAACCCTAAATCTAACCCTAACCCTAACCCTAACCCTCAACCCTCCCTGACCCTAACCCTAACCCTAACCCTAACCCTAACCCTAAACCTAACCCTGACCCTAATCCTAACACTAACCCTATTTCTAATTCTAACCCTAACACTAATCCTAAACTTAAACCTAACCCCCTAATAATAACCCTAACCCTAACACTAACCCTAACCCCTAACCCTCACCCTAACCCTAACCGTAACCCTAACCCTAACACTAACCCCTAACCCTTACCCTAACCCTAACCCTAACCCTAACCCTATCCATTACCCTAACCCTAACCCTAACCCTAACCCTAACCCTAACCCTAACACTAACCGTAACCACACAGTAAACTCTAAACCCTAAACCTAATCCACCCTAAACCTTAAACAATCCTAAACCATAAACCTTAAACCCTAAACCCTAAATCTAACAATAAACCTAAACCTGACCCTAAATCTAACCCTAACCCTAACCCTAACCCTAAACCTAAACCTGACCCTAAACCTAACCCTAATCCTAACACTAACCATAACCCTAACCCTAAGCCTAACACTAACCTTAACCCTAACCCTAACCCTAACCCTAACCCTAACCCTAACCCTAACCCTAACCGTAACCATAATACTAAACTCTAAACCCTAAACCTAATCCACCCTAAACCTTGAACAATCCTAAACCATAAACCTTAAACCCTAAACCCTAAACCTAACAATAAACCTAAACCTAACCCTTAATCTAACCCTAACCCTAACCCTAACCCTAAACCTAACCCTGACCCTAACCCTAACCCTAATCCTAACACTAACCATAACCCAAACACTAACCCTAACCCTAACCCTAAACCTAACCCTAACCCTAAACCTCAAACTATCCCTAATCCTAACACTAAACCCTAAACTTTAAATCTAACCCTAACCCTAACCCTACCCTTAACCCTAACCCTAACCCTATCCCTAAACCTAACCCTGACCCTAATCCTAACACTAAACCTATTTCTAATTCTAACCCTAACACTAATCCTAAACTTAAACCTAACCCCCTAATAATAACCCTAACACTAAACCTAACCCTAACCCTAACCCTAACCCTAACCCTAACCCTAACCCTAACCCCTAACCCCTAACACTAACCCTGACCCTAACCCCTAATCCTAACCCTAACCCTAACCTAACCCTAACACTAACCCTAACCCTAACCCTAACCCTAACCCTATCCCTAACTCTAACCCTTACCCTAACACTAACACTAATCTTAACCCTAACCCTAACCTTAACCCTCACCCTAACCCTCACGACAACCCTCACCCTAACCCTAAACCTAACCCTAACACTAACCCTAACACCCTAAATCCTAAACCCTAAAACCAGAAAAACCCTTAACACTAATTCCAAAAGCACCCTAAACCCTAAACTCTAAACACTAAACGCTAAAACACCCTAAACCCTAAACCCTAAACACTAAACCCTAAAAAAGCCTAAACCCTAAAACCATTAACACTATACCCGAAACAACCCTAAACTCTTAACCCTAAACATTATAGCCTAAACCCTAAAACACTATACAACCTTAAACCCTAAACCTTAAAATATCCTAAATCATAAATCCTGAACAACCCTAAACACTAAATCATAAACAACCCTAAAAAAACCTAAACAACTCTAAACGCTAAAACATAAACAACCCTAAACATTAAACAATCTTAAACGCTAAACCCTATACCCTAAACCTAAACCACCCTAAAGATTAAACAATCCTAAACCCTAAACCTTAAACCATAAACCCTAAATTTTAAACCATAAATCTAAGAATAACCATAACCCTAACCCTAACCCTAAACCTAAACCTAACCCTAACCCCAACCCTAACCTTAACCCCATAACCCTAACCCTAACCTTAAGCCTAACATAACCACATAACCCTAACCCTAATCCTCACCCTAACCCTAACCCTAACCCTAACCCTAACCCTAACCCTAACCCTACCCCTAAACCCTAACACTAACCCTAACCCTAACCCTAACCCTTACCCTAACCCTAACCCTAACCTTAACCCTAACCCTAACCTTAACCCTAATCCTAACCCTAACCCTAACCCTAACCCTAACCGTAACCATAACACAAAACTCTAAACCCTAAACCTAATCCACCCTAAACCTTAAACAATCCTAAACCATAAACCGTAGACCCTAAACCCTAAATCAAACAATAAACCTAAACCTAACCCTAAATCTAACCCTAACCCTAAACCCTCCCTGACCCTAACCCTAACCCTAACCCTAACCCTAAACCTAACCCTGACCCTAATCCTAACACTAAACCTATTTCTAATTCTAACCCTAACACTAATCCTAAACTTAAACCTAACCCCCTAATAATAACCCTAACCATAACACTAACCCTAACCCCTAACCCTAACCCTAACCCTATCCCTAACCTAATTCTAACCCTAACCCTAACCCTAACCCAAACCCTAACACTAACCCCCTAACTTTTACCATAACCCTAACCCTAACCCTAACTCTAACCCTTACCATAACCCTAACCCTAACCCTAACCCCATCCCTAACCCTAACAATAACCGTAACCATAACACTAAACTCTAAACCCTAAACCTAATCCACCCTAAACCTTAAACAATCCTAAACCATAAACCTTAAACCCTAAACCCTAAATCTAACAATAAACCTAAACCTAACCCTAAATCTAACCCTAACCCTAACCCTAACCCTGAACCTAAACCTGACCCTAACCCTAACCCTAATCCTAACACTAATCATAACCCAAACTCTAACCCTAACCCTAACCCTAAACCTAACCCTAAACCTCACACTATCCCTAATCCTAACAATAAACCCTAAACTTTAAATCTAACCATAAACCTAAACCTACCCTTAACCCTAACCCTAACTTTATCCCTAAACCTAACCCTGACCCTAATCCTAACACTAACCCTATTTCTAATTCTAACCCTAACACTAATCCTAAACTAAAACCTAACCCCCTAATAATAACCCTAACACTAAACCTAACCCTAACCCTAACGCTAACCCTAACCCAACCCTAACACTAACCCCTAACCCCTAACACTAACCCTAACACTAACCCCTAACCCTAACATTAACCCTAACCCTAACCCTAACCCTAACCCTAACCCTAACCCTAACCCTATCTTTAACCCTAACCCTTACCCTAACACTAATACTAACCTTAACCCTAACCCTAACCTTAACCCTCACCCTAACCCTCACTTTAACCCTAAACCTAACCCTAACACTAACCCTAACACCCTAAATCCTAAACCATAAACCCCAAAAAACCCTAAACACTAATTTCAAAAGGACCCTAAACCCTAAACTATAAACACTAAATGCTAAAAAACCTGATACCCTAAACACTAAACCCTAAACAAGCCTAAACCATAAAACCATTAACACTATACCCCAAACAACCCTAAACCCTTAACCCTAAACATTATACCCTAAACCCTAAAACACTATACAACCTTAAACCCTAAACCTAAAAATATCCTAAATCATAAATCCTGAACAACCCTAAACACTAAATTATAAACAACCCTAAAAAACCCTAAACAACTCTAAACGCTAAAACCTTAACAACCCTAACCATTAAACAATCTTAAACGCTAAATTCTATACCCTAAACCTAAACCACCCTAAAACTTAAACAATCCTAAACCCTAAACCTTAAACCATAAACCCTAAATTTTAAACCATAAATCTAAGAATAACCATAACCCTAACCCTAACCCTAAACCTAAACCTAACCCTAACCCCAACCCTAACCTTAACCCCATAACCCTAACCCTAAACTTAAGCCTAACATAACCCCATAACCATAACTCTAACGCTAACTCTAACCCTAGTGCTAACCCTAACCCTAACCCTAACCCTAACCCTAACCCCTTAACCTTAATCCCTAAATCCTAAACCCTGTACAACCATAAATCCTAAACCCTGAACAACCCTAAATAATAAACCCTGAATAACCCTAAACACTAACCTCTAAACAACCCTAAACAACCCTAATCACTAAACCATAAACAACCCTAAACACTAAACCCTAAACAACCCT
>NC_137980.1:63316773-63319273 GCF_963924665.1 Micromys minutus | reverse complement strand
TAACCTTAACCCTAACCCTAACCTTACCCTAACCCTAACCCTAACCCTAAACCTAACCCTAACCTTAACCCTAACCCTAACCCTAACCCTAAACCTAACCCTAACCCTAAACTTAACCCTAATCCTAACCCTAACCCTAACCCTAACCCTAACCGTAATTATAACACTAAACTCTAAACCCTAAACCTAATCCACCCTAAACCTTAAACAATCCTAAACCATAAACCGTAGACCCTAAACCCTAAATCAAACAATAAACCTAAACCTAACCCTAAATCTAATCCTAACCCTAAACCCTCCCTGACCCTAACCCTAACCCTAACCCTAAGCCTAAACCTAACCCTGACATTAATCCTAACACTAAACCTATTTCTAATTCTAACCCTAACACTAATCCTAAACTTAAACCTAACCCCCTAATAATAACCCTAACCATAACACTAACCCTAACCCCTAACCCTAACCCTAACCCTAAGTCTAACCCTAACCCTAAACATAAACCTGACCCTAACCCTAATCCTAATCCTAACACTAATCATAACCCAAAAACTAACCCTAACCCTAACCCTAAACCTAACCCTAAATCTCACACTGTCCCTAATCCTAACACTAAACCCTAAACTTTAAATCTAACCCTAACCCTAACCCTACCCTTAACCCTAACCCTAACCATATTTCTATACCTAACCCTGACCCTAATCCTAACACTAACCCTATTTCTAATTCTAACCCTAACACTAATCCTAAACTAAAACCTAACCCCCTAATAATAACCCTAACACTAAACCTAACCCTAACCCTAATCTTAACCCTAACCCTAACACTAACCCCTAACCCCTAACACTAACCCTAACCCAAACACCTAACCCTAACCCTAACCCTAACCCTAACCTTAACCCTAACCCTAACCCTAACCCTGTCCCTATCCCTAACCCTAACCCTTATTCTAACACTAACACTAACCTTAACCCTAAACCTAACCTTAACCCTCACCCTAACCCTCACCTTAACCCTAAACCTAACCCTAACACTAACCCTAACACCCTAAATCCTAAACTCTAAACCCCGAAAAACCCTAAACACTAATTCCAAAAGCACCCTAAACCCTAAACTATAAACACTAAACGCTAAAAAACCCTAAACCCTAAACACTAAACACTAAACCCTAAACAAGCCTAAACCCTAAAACCATTAACACTATACCCTAAACAATCCTAAACCCTTAACCCTAAACATTATACCCTAAACCCTAAAACACTATACAACCTTAAACCCTAAACCTTAAAATATCCTAAATCATAAATCCTGAACAAGCCTAAACACTAAATCATAAACAACCATAAAAAACCCTAAAAAACTCTAAACGCTAAAACCTAAACAACCCTAAACATTAAACAATCTTAAACGCTAAACCCTATACCCTAAACGTAAACCACCCTAATACTTAAACAATCCTAAACCCTAAACCTTAAACCATAAACCCTAAATTTTAAACCATAAATCTAAGAATAACCATAACCCTAACCCTAACCCTAAACCTAAACCTAACCCTAACCCCAACCCTAACCTTAACCCCATAACCCTAACCCTAACCTTAAGCCTAACATAACCCCATAACCTTAACTCTAACCCTAACTCTAACCCTAACCCGAACCCTAACCCTAACCCTAACCCTAACCTTAACCCTTTAACCTTAATCCCTAAATCCTAAACCCTGAACAACCATAAATCCTAAACCCTGAACAACCCTAAATCATAAACCCTGAATAACCCTAAACACTAACCTCTAAACAACCCTAAACAACCCTAATCACTAAACCATAAACAACCCTAAACACTAAACCCTAAACAACCCTATACCCTAAACCTTAAACACTAAACCCTAAATAACCCTAAACCCTAAACCATTAACACTATACCCTAAATAACACTAAACACTAAACCCAAAACAACCCTAAAACCTAAACCTTAAACACTAAACCTTAAACAACCCTAAACCCTAAACACTAAACCCTAAACAACCCTAAACTTTTAACCCTAAACACTATACCCTAAACAACCCTAAACCTTAAACAATCCTTAACTCTAAACCCTAAACCCTTAACCTAAACCACCCTAAATCTTAAACAATCCTAAACCCTAAACCATAAACCCTAAACACTAAACCCTAAACCCTAAACCTAACAATAACCATAACCCTAACCCTAACCCCAAACCCTTACCCTAACCCTAACCCTAACCCTAACCCTAATCCTAACCCTAACCCTAAACCTAACCCTAACCCTAATCCTAACCCTAACCCTAACCCTAAACCTAATCCTAACCCTAACCTTAACCCTAATCCTAACCCTAACCCTAACCCTAACCCTAACCGTAACCATAACACTAAAGTCTAAACCCTAAACCTAATCCACCCTAAACCTTAAACAATCCTAAACCATAAACCTTAGACCCTAAATCCTAAATCTAACAATAAACCTAAACCTAACCCTAAATTTAA
>NC_137980.1:63304273-63306773 GCF_963924665.1 Micromys minutus | reverse complement strand
TAAACTTAAACCTAACCCCCTAATAATAACCCTAACCCTAACACTAACCCTAACCCCTAACCCTAACCCTAACCCTAACCCTAACCCTAACCCTAACCTAACCCAAACCCTAACCCTAACCCTAACCCTAACACTAACCCCTAACCCTTACCCTAACTCTAACCCTAACCCTAACCCTAACCCCTAAGCCTAACCCTAAGCCTAACCCTAACCTTACTCTAACCCTAACCCTAACCCTAACCCTAACCCTAACCTTAACCCTAACCCTAAGCTTAACCCTAACCCTAACCCTAACCCCTAACCCTTACCCTAACCCTAACCCTAACCCTAACCGTAACCCTAACTCTAACCCTAACCCTAACCCTAACCCTAAACCTAACCCTAACCCTAACCTTAACTCTAATCCTAACCCTAACCCTAACCCTAACCCTAACCGTAACCATAACACTAAACTCTAAACCCTAAACCTAATCCACCCTAAACCTTAAACAATCCTAAACCATAAACCGTAGACCCTAAACCCTAAATCTAACATTAAACCTAAACCTAACCCTAAATCTAACCCTAACCCTAAACCCTCCCTGACCCTAACCCTAACCCTAACCCTAACCCTAACCCTAAACCTAACCCTGACCTTAATCCTAACACTAAACCTATTTCTAATTCTAACCCTAACACTAATCCTAAACTTAACCCTAACCCCCTAATAATAACCCTAACCCTAACACTAACCCTAACCCCTAACCCTAACCCTAACGCTAACCCTAACCTAACCCTAACCCTAACCCTAACCCTAACCCAAACCCTAACACTAACCCCCTAACTTTTACCCTAACCCTAACCCTAACCTTATCATAACCCTAACCCTAACCCTAACCCCATCCCTAACCCTAACCCTAACCGTAACCATAACACTAAACTCTAAACCCTAAACCTAATCCACCCTAAACCTTGAACAATCCTAAACCATAAACCTTAAACCCTAAACCCTAAATCTAACAATAAACCTAAACCTAACCCTAAATCTAACCCTAACCCTATCCCTAACCCTAAACCTAACCCTGACCCTAACCCTAACCCTAATCCTAACACTAACCATAACCGTAACCCTAACACTAACCCTAACCTTAACCCTAACCCTAACCCTAACCCTAACCCTAACCCTAACCCTAACCCTAACTCTAACCCTAACCCTAACTTTAACCGTAACCATAATACTAAACTCTAAACCCTAAACCTAATCCACCCTAAACCTTAAACAATCCTAAACCATAAACCTTAAACCCTAAACCCTAAATCTAACAATAAACCTAAACCTAACCCTAAATCTAACCCTAACCCTAACCCTAACCCTAAACCTAAACCTGACCCTAACCCTAACCCTAATCCTAACACTAATCATAACCCAAACACTAACCCTAACCCTAACCCTAAACCTAACCCTAAAACTCACACTATCCCTAATCCTAACACTAAACCCTAAACTTTAAATCTAACCCTAACCCTAACCCTACCCTTAACCCTAACCCTATCCCTAAACCTAACCCTGACCCTAATCCTAACACTAACCCTATTTCTAATTCTAACCCTAACACTAATCCAAAACTAAAACCTAACCCCCTAATAATAACCCTAACACTAAACCTAACCCTAACCCTAACCCTAACCCTAACCCTAACACAAACCCCTAACCCCTAACACTAACCCTAACCCTAACCCCTAACCTAACTCTAACCCTAACCTTAACCCTAACCCTAACCCTAACCCTATCCCTAACCCTAACCCTTACCCTAACACTAACACTAACCTTAACCCTAACCCTAACCTTAGCCCTCAAACTAACCCTAACCTTAACCCTAAACCTAACCCTAACACTAACCCTAACACCCTAAATCCTAAACCTTAAACCCCGAAAAACCCTAAACACTAATTCCAAAAGCACCCTAAACCCTAAACTATAAACACTAAACGCTAAAAAACCCTAAACCCTAAACCCTAAACACTAAACCCTAAACAAGCCTAAACCCTAAAACCATTAACACTATACCCTAAACAACCCTAAACCCTTAACCCTAAACATTATACCCTAAACCCTAAAACACTATACAACCTTAAACCCTAAACCTTAAAATATCCTAAATCATAAATCCTGAACAACCCTAAACACTAAATTATAAAAAACCCTAAAAAACCCTAAACAACTCTAAACGCTAAAACCTAAACAACCCTAACCATTAAACAATCTTAAACGCTAAATTCTATACCCTAAACCTAAACCACCCTAAAACTTAAACAATCCTAAACCCTAAACCTTAAACCATAAACCCTAAATTTTAAACCATAAATCTAAGAATAACCATAACCCTAACCCTAACCCTAAACCTAAACCTAACCCTAACCCCAACCCTAACCTTAACCCCATAACCCTAACCCTAACCTTAAGCCTAACATAACCCCATAACCCTAACTATAACCCTAACTCTAACCCTAATTCTAACCC
>NC_137980.1:63296773-63301773 GCF_963924665.1 Micromys minutus | reverse complement strand
TAACCCTAACCCTAACCCTAACCCTAACCCTTACCATAACCCTAACCCTAACCCTAAACCCATCCCTAACCCTAACCCTAACCGTAACCATAACACTAAACTCTAAACCCTAAACCTAATCCACCCTAAACCTTAAACAATCCTAAACCATAAACCTTAAACCCTAAACCCTAAATCTAACAATAAACCTAAACATGACCCTAAATCTAACCCTTACCCTAACCCTAACCCTAACCCTAACCCTAAACCTAAACCTGACCCTAACCCTAACCCAAACCCTAACCCTAACCCTAACCCTAACCATAACTCTAACCCTAACCCCTTAACCTTAATCCCTAAATCCTAAAACCTGAACAACCATAAATCCTAAACCCTGAACAACCCTAAATCATAAACCCTGAATAACCCTAAACACTAACCTCTAAACAACCCTAAACAACCCTAATCACTAAACCATAAACAACCCTAAACATTACACCCTAAACAACCCTATACCCTAAACCTTAAACCCTAAACCCTAAATAAACCTAAACCCTAAACCATTAACACTATACCCTAAACAACACTAAACACTAAACCCAAAACAACCCTAAAACCTAAACCTTAAACACTAAACCTTAAACAACCCTAAACCCTAAACACTAAACCCTAAACAACCCTAAACTTTTAACCCTAAACATTATACCCTAAACAACCCTAAACCTTAAACAATCCTAAACTCTAAACCCTAAACCCTTAACCTAAACAACCCTAAATCTTAAACAATCCTAAACCCTAAACCTTAAACCCTAAACACTAAACCCTAAACCCTAAACCTAACAATAACCATAACCCTAACCCTAACCCTAACCCCTAACCCTTACCCTAACCCTAACCCTAACCCTAATCCTAACCCTAACCCTAACCCTAACCCTAACCCTAACCCTAACCCTAACCCTAAACCTAATCCTAACCCTAACCTTAACCCTAATCCTAAACCTAACCCTAACCCTAACCCTAACCGTAACCATAACACTAAACTCTAAACCCTAAACTTAATCCACCCTAAAACTTAAACAATCCTAAACAATAAACCTTAGACCCTAAATCCTAAATCTAACAATAAGCCTAAACCTAACCCTAAATCTAACCCTAACCCTAAACCCTCCCTGACCCTAACCCTAACCCTAACCCTAACCCTAAACCTAACCCTGACCCTAATCCTAACACTAACGCTATTTCTAATTCTAACCCTAACACTAATCCTAAACTTAAACCTAACCCCCTAATAATAACCCTAACCCTAACACTAACCCTAACCCCTAACCCTAACCCTAACCCTAACCCTAACCCTAACCTATCCCTAACCCTAACCCTAACCCTAACCCTAACACTAACCCCTAACCCTTACCCTAACCCTAACCCTAACCCTGACCATTACCCTAACCCTAACCCTAACCCTAACCCTAACCCAAACCCTAACACTAACCGTAACCATAACACTAAACTCTAAACCCTAAACCTAATCCACCCTAAACCTTAAACAATCCTAAACCATAAACCTTAGACCCTAAATCCTAAATCTAACAATAAGCCTAAACCTAACCCTAAATCTAACCCTAACCCTAACCCTAACCCTAAACCCTCCCTGACCCTAACCCTAACCCTAACCCTAACCCTAAACCTAACCCTGACCCTAATCCTAACACTAACGCTATTTCTAATTCTAACCCTAACACTAATCCTAAACTTAAACCTAACCCCCTAATAATAACCCTAACCCTAACACTAACCCTAACCCCTAACCCTAACCCTAACCCTAACCCTAACCCTAACCTAACCCTAACCCTAACCCTAACCCTAACCCTAACACTAACCCCTAACCCTTACCCTAACCCTAACCCTAACCCTGACCATTACCCTAAACCTAACCCTAACCCTAACCCTAACCCAAACCCTAACACTAACCGTAACCATAACACTAAACTCTAAACCCTAAACCTAATCCACCCTAAACCTTAAACAATCCAAAACAATAAACCTTAAACCCTAAACCCTAAATCTAACAATAAACCTAAGCCTGACCCTAAATCTAACCCTAACCCTAACCCTAACCTTAAACCTAACCCTGACCCTAAACCTAACCCTAATCCTAACACTAACCATAACACTAACCCTAGGCCTAACTCTAACCTTAACCCTAACCCTAACCCTAACCCTAACCCTAACCCTAACCCTAACCCTAACCCTAACCGTAACCATAATACTAAACTCTAAACCCTAAACCTAATCCACCCGAAAGCTTAAACAATCCTAAACCATAAACCTTAAACCCTAAACCCTAAATCTAACAATAAACCTAAACCTAACCCTTAATCTAACCCTAACCCTAACCCTAACCCTAAACCTAACCCTGACCTTAACCCTAACCCTAATCTTAACACTAACCATAACCCAAGCACTAACCCTAACCATAACCCTAAACCTAACGCTAACCCTAAACCTCACACTATCCCTAATCCTAACATTAAACCCTAAACTTTAAATCTATCCCTAACCCTAACCCTACCCTTAACCCTAACCCTAACCCTATCCCTAAACCTAACCCTGACCCTAATCCTAACACTAAACCTATTTCTAATTCTAACTCTAACACTAATCCTAAACTTAAACCTAACCCCCTAATAATAACCCTAACATTAAACCTAAACCTAACCCTAACCCTAACCCTAACCCTAACCCTAACCCTAACCCTAACCCTAACCCCTAACCCCTAACACTAACCCTGACCCTAACCCCTAACCCTAACCCTAACCCTAACCTAACCCTAACACTAACACTAACCCTAACCCTAAACCTAACCCTAACCCTATCCCTAACCCTAACCCTTACCCTAACACTAACACTAACCTTAACCCTAACCCTAACCTTAACCCTAACCGTAACCCTCACCCTAACCCTAACCATAACCCTAACACTAACCCTAACCCTAACCCTAACCCCTAACCCCTAACACTAACCCTAACCCTAACCCCAAACCCTAACCCTAACCCTAACCCTAACCTAACCCTAACCCTAACCCTAACCCTAACCCTAACCCTAACCCTAACCCTAACCTTAACCCTAACCCTAACCTTAACCCTAACACTAACCCTAACCATAACCCTAACACTAACCCTAACCCTAACCCTAACCCCTAACCCCTAACACTAACCCTAACCCTAACCCCTAACCCTAACTCTAACCCAAATGCTAACCCTAACCCTAACCCAAACCCTAACCCTAACCCTAACCCTAACCCTAACCACTTAACCTTAATCTCTAAATCCTAAACCCTGAACAACCATAAATCCTAAACCCTGAACAACCCTAAATCATAAACCCTGAATAACCCTAAACACTAACCTCTAAACAACCCTAAACAACCCTAATCACTAAACCATAAACAACGCTAAACACTAAACCCTAAACAACCCTATACCCTAAACCTTAAACACTAAACCCTAAATAACCCTAAACCCTAAACCATTAACACTATACCCTAAACAACACTAAACACTAAAGCCAAAACAACCCTAAAACCTAAACCTTAAACACTAAACCTTAAACAACCCTAAACCCTAAACACTAAACCCTAAACAACCCTAAACTTTTAACCCTAAACTCTATACCCTAAACAACCTTAAACCTTAAACAATCCTAAACTCTAAACCCTAAACCCTTAACCTCAACCACCCAAAACCTTAAACAATCCTAAACCCTAAACCTTAAACCCTAAACACTAAACCCTAAACCCTAAACCTAACAATAACCATAACCCTAACCCTAACCCCTAACCCTTACCCTAACCCTAACCCTAACCCTAATCCTAACCCTAACCCTAACCCTAAACCTAAACCTAACCCTAACCCTAAACCTAATCCTAACCCTAACCTTAACCCTAATCCTAACCCTAACACTAACCCTAACCCTAACCGTAACCATAACACTAAACTCTAAACCCTAAACCTAATCCACCCTAAACCTTAAATAATCCTAAACCATAAACCTTAGACCCTAAATCCTAAATCTAACAATAAAACTAAACCTAACCCTAAATCTAACCCTTACCCTAACCCTAACCCTTAACCCTCCCTGACTTTAACCCTAACCCTAACCCTAACCCTAACCCTAAACCTAACCCTGACCCTAATCCTAACACTAACCCTATTTCTAATTCTAACCCTAACACTAATCCTAAACTTAAACCTAACCCCCTAATAATAACCCTAACCCTAACAATAACCCTAACCCCTAACCCTAACCCTAACCCTAACCCTAACCCTAACCCTAACCTAACCCTAACCCTAACCCTAACCCTAACCCAAACCCTAACACTAACCCCCTAACTTTTACCATAACCCTAACCCTAACCCTAACCCTAACCCTTACCATAACCCTAACCCTAACCCTAAACCCATCCCTAACCCTAACCCTAACCGTCACCATAACACTAAACTCTAAACCCTAAACCTAATCCACCCTAAACCTTAAACAATCCTAAACCATAAACCTTAAACCCTAAACCCTAAATCTAACAATAAACCTAAACATGACCCTAAATCTAACCCTTACCCTAACCCTAACCCTAACCCTAAACCTAAACCTGACCCTAACCCTAACCCAAACCCTAATCCTAACCCTAACCCTAACCATAACCCTAACCCTAACCCCTTAAACTTAATCCCTAAATCCTAAACCCTGAACAACCATAAATCCTAAACCCTGAACAACCCTAAATCATAAACCCTGAATAACCCTAAACACTAACCTCTAAACAACCCTAAACAACCCTAATCACTAAACCATAAACAACCCTAAACACTAAACCCTAAACAACCCTATACCCTAAACCTTAAACACTAAACCCTAAATAACCCTAAACCCTAAACCATTAACACTATACCCTAAACAACACTAAACACTAAACCCAAAACAACCCTAAAACCTAAACCTTAAACACTAAACCTTAAACAACCCTA
>NC_137980.1:63279273-63289273 GCF_963924665.1 Micromys minutus | reverse complement strand
CCCTGAACAACCCTAAATCATAAACCCTGAATAACCCTAAACACTAACATCCAAACAACCCTAAACAACCCTAATCACTTAACCATAAAAAACACTAAACACTAAACCCTAAACAACCCTATACCTTAAACCTTAAACACTAAACCCTAAATAACTCTAAACCCTAAACCATTAACACTATACCCTAAACAACACTAAACACTAAACCCAAAACAACCCTAAAACCTAAACCTTAAACACTAAACCTTAAACAACCCTAAACCCTAAACACTAATCCCTAAACAACCCTAAACTTTTAACCCTAAACACTATACCCTGAACAACCCTAAACCTTAAACAATCCTAAACTCTAAACCCTAAACCCTTAACCTAAACCACCCTAAATCTTAAACAATCCTAAACCCTAAACCTTAAACCCTAAACACTAAACCCTAAACCCTAAACCTAACAATAACCATAACCCTAACCCAAAACCCTAACCATTACCCTAACCCTAACCCTAACCCTAAACCTAATCCTAACCCTAACCTTAAGCCTAATCCTAACCCTAACCCTAACCCTAACCGTAACCATAACACTAAACTCTAAACCCTAAACCTAATCCACCCTAAACCTTAAACAATCCTAAACCATAAACCTTAGACCCTAAATCCTAAATCTAACAATAAACCTAAACCTAACCCTAAATCTAACCCTAACCCTAACCCTAACCCTAAACCCTCCCTGACCCTAACCCTAACCCTAACCCTAACCCTAAACCTAACACTGACCCTAATCCTAACACTAACCCTAATTCTAATTCTAACCCTAACACTAATCCTAAACTTAAACCTAACCCCCTAATAATAACCCTAACCCTTTCACTAACCCTAACCCCTAACCCTAACCCTAACCCTAACCCTAACCCTAACCCTAACCCTAACCTAACCCTAACCCTAACCTAACCCTAACCCTAACCCTAACCCTAACACAAACCCTAACACTAACCCCCTAACTTTTACCCTAACCCTAACCCTAACCCTAAACCTAACCCTTACCATAACCCTAACCCTAACCCTAACCCCATCCCTAACCCTAACCCTAACCGTAACCATAAAACTAAACTCTAAACCCTAAACCTAATCCACCCTAAACCTTAAACAATCCTAAACCATAAACCTTAAACCATAAACCCTAAATCTAACAATAAACCTAAACCTAACCCTAAATCTAACCCTAACCCTATCCCTAATTCTAAACCTAACCCTAAATCTAACCCTAACCCTAATCCTAACAATAACTATAACCCTAACCCTAACACTAACCCTAACCTTAACCCTAACCCTAACCCTAACCCTAACCCTAACTCTAACCCTAACCCTAACCCTAACCGTAACCATAATACTAAACTCTAAACCCTAAACCTAATCCACCCTTAAACTTAAACAATCCTAAACCATAAACCTTAAAACCTAAACCCTAAATCTAACAATAAACCTAAACCAAACCCTAAATCTAACCCTAACCCTAACCCTAACCCTAAACATAAACCTGACCCTAACCCTAATCCTAATCTTAACACTAATCATAACCCAAACACTAACCCTAACCCTAACCCTAAACCTAACCCTAAACCTCACACTATCCCTAATCCTAACACTAAACCCTAAACTTTAATTCTAACCCTAACCCTAACCCTAAACCTAACCCTAACCCCTTAACCTTAATCCCTAAATCCTAAAACCTGAACAAACATAAATCCTAAACCCTGAACAACCCTAAATCATAAACCCTGAATAACCCTAAACACTAACCTCTAAACAACCCTAAACAACCCTGATCACTAAACCATAAACAACCCTAAACACTAAACCCTAAACAACCCTATACCTTAAACCTTAAACACTAAACCCTAAATAACCCTAAACCCTAAACCATTAACACTATACCCTAAACAACACTAAACACTAAACCCAAAACAACCCTAAAACCTAAACCTTAAACACTAAACCTTAAACAACCCTAAACCCTAAACACTAAAACCTAAACAACCCTAAACTTTTAACCCTAAACACTATACCCTAAACAACCCTAAACCTTAAACAATCCTAAACTCTAAACCCTAAACCCTTAACCTAAACCACCCTAAATCTTAAACAATCCTAAACCCTAAACCTTAAACCCTAAACACTAAACTCTAAACCCTAAACCTAACAATAACCATAACCCTAACTCTAACCCCCAACCCTTACCCTAACCCTAACCCTAACCCTAATCCTAACCCTAACCCTAACCCTAACCCTAACCCTAAACCTAACCCTAAACCTAACCATAAACTTAACCCTAATCCTAACCCTAACCCTAACCCTAACCGTAACCCTAACCCTAAACCTAATCCTAAACCTAACCCTAACCCTAACCCTAAACCTAACCCTAACCCTAACCCTAACCCTAACCGTAACCATAACACTAAACTCTAAACCCTAAACCTAATCCACCCTAAACCTTAAACAATCCTAAACCATAAACCTTAGACCCTAAATCCTAAATCTAACAATAAACCTAAACCTAACCTTAAATCTTACCCTAAACCTAACCCTAACCCTAAACCCTCCCTGACCCTAACCCTAACCCTAACACTAACCCTAAACCTAACACTGACCCTAATCCTAACACTAACCCTATTTCTAATTCTAACCCTAACACTAATCCTAAACTTAAACCTAACTCCCTAATAATAACCCTAACCCTTTCACTAACCCTAACCCCTAACCCTACCCCTAACCCTAACCCTAACTCTAACCCTAACCTATCCCTAACCCTAACCTAACCCTAACCCTAACCCTAACCCTAACACAAACCCTAACACTAACCTCCTAACTTTTACCCTAACCCTAACCCTAACCCTAAACCTAACCCTTACCATAACCTAACCCTAACCCTAACCCCATCCCTAACCCTAACCCTAACCGTAACCATAACACTAAACTCTAAACCCTAAACCTAATCCACCCTAAATCTTAAACAATCCTAAACCATAAACCTTAAACCCTAAACCCTAAATCTAACAATAAACCTAAACCTAACCCTAAATCTAACCCTAACCCTATCCCTAACCCTAAACCTAACCCAAAATCTAACCCTAACCCTAATCCTACCAATAACCATAACCCTAACCCTAACACTAACCCTAACCTTAACCCTAACCCTAACCCTAACCCTAACTCTAACCCTAACCCTAACCCTAACCGTAACCATAATACTAAACTCTAAACCCTAAACCTAATCCACCCTTAAACTTAAATAATCCTAAACCATAAACCTTAAACCCTAAACCCTAAATCTAACAATAAACCTAAACCAAACCCTAAATATAACCTAACCCTAACCCTAACCCTAACCCTAAACATAAACCTGACCCTAACCCTAATCCTAATCCTAACACTAATCATAACCCAAACACTAACCCTAACCCTAACCCTAAACCTAACCCTAAACCTCACACTATCCCTAATCCTAACACTAAACCCTAAACTTTAATTCTAACCCTAACCCTAACCCTAAACCTAACCCTAACCCCTTAACCTTAATCCCTAAATCCTAAAACCTGAACAAACATAAATCCTAAACCCTGAACAACCCTAAATCATAAACCCTGAATAACCCTAAACACTAACCTCTAAACAACCCTAAACCACCCTAATCACTAAACCATAAACAACCCTAAACACTAAACCCTAAACAACCCTATACCTTAAACCTTAAACACTAAACCCTAAATAACCCTAAACCCTAAACCATTAACACTATACTTTAAACAACACTAAACACTAAACCCAAAACAATCCTAAAACCTAAACCTTAAACACTAAACCTTAAACAACCCTAAACCCTAAACACTAAAACCTAAACAACCCTAAACTTTTAACCCTAAACACTATACCCTAAACAACCCTAAACCTTAAACAATCCTAAACTCTAAACCCTAAACCCTTAACCTAAACCACCCTAAATCTTAAACAATCCTAAACCCTAAACCTTAAACCCTAAACACTAAACTCTAAACCCTAATCCTAACAATAACCATAACCCTAACCCTAACCCCTAACCCTTACCCTAACCCTAACCCTAACCCTAATCCTAACCCTAACCCTAACCCTAACCCTAACCCTAAACCTAACCCTAAACCTAAACCTAACCCTAACCTTAACCCTAATCCTAACCCTAACCCTAACCATAACCGTAACCCTAACCCTAAACCTAATCCTAACCCTAACCCTAACCCTAACCCTAACCCTAACCCTAACCCTAACCCTAACCCTAAACCTAATCCTAACCCTAACCTTAACCCTAATCCTAACCCTAACCCTAACCCTAACCGTAACCATAACACTAAACTCTAAACCCTAAACCTAATCCACCCTAAACCTTATACAATCCTAAACCATAAACCTTAGACCCTAAATCCTAAATATAACAATAAACCTAAACCTAACCCTAAATCTAACCCTAACCCTAACCCTAACCCTAAATCCTCCCTGACCCTAACCCTAACCCTAACACTAAACCTAACCCTGACCCTAATCCTAACACTAACCCTATTTCTAATTCTAACCCTAACACTAATCCTAAACTTAAACCTAACCCCCTAATAATAACCCTAACCCTTTCACTAACCCTAACCCCTAACCCTAACCCTAACCCTAACCTAACCCTAACCCTAACCCTAACCCTAACCCTAACCCTAATTTAACCCTAACCCTAACCCTAACACAAACCCTAACACTAACCCCCTAACTTTTACCCTAACCCTAACCCTAACCCTAAACCTAACCCTTACCATAACCCTAACCCTAAATCCATCCCTAACGCTAACCCAAACCGTAACCATAACACTAAACTCTAAACCCTAAACCTAATCCACCCTAAACCTTAAACAATCCTAAACCTTAAACCCAAAACCCTAAATCTAACAATAAACCTAAACCTAACCCTAAATCTAACCCTAACCCTATCACTAACCCTAAACCTAACCCTGACCCTAACCCTAACCCTAATCCTAACACTAACCTTAACCCTAACCCTAACACTAACCCTAACCTTAACCCTAACCCTAACCCTAACCCTAACCCTAACTCTAACCCTAACCCTAACCCTAACCGTAACCATAATACTAAACTCTAAACCCTAAACCTAATCCACCCTTAAACTTAAACAATCCTAAACCATAAACCTTAAACCCTAAACCCTAAATCTAACAATAAACCTAAACCTAACCCTAAATCTAACCCTAACCCTAACCCTAACCATAAACATAAACCTGACCCTAACCATAATCCTAATCCTAACACTAATCATAACCCAAACACTAACCCTAACCCTAAACCTAACCCTAAACCTCACACTATCACTAATCCTAACACTAAACCCTAAACTTTAATTCTAACCCTAACCTTACCCTACCCTTAACCCTAACCCTAACCACATTTCTAAACCTAACCCTGACCCTAATCCTAACACTAACCCTATTTCTAATTCTAACCCTAACACTAATCCTAAACTAAAACCTAACCCCCTAATAATAACCCAAACACTAAACCTAATTCTACCCTAACCCTAACCCTAACCCTAACACTAACCCCTAACCCCTAACACTAACCCTAACCCAAACCCCTAACCCTAACCCTAACCCTAACCCTAACCTTATCCCTAACCCTAACCCTTATTCTAACACTAACACTAACCTTAACCCTAACCCTAACCTTAACCATCACCCTAACCCTCACCTTAACCCTAAACCTAACCCTAAAACTAACCCTAACACCCTAAATCCTAAACCCTAAACCCCGAAAAACCCTAAACACTAATTCCAAAAGCACCCTAAACCCTAAACTATAAACACTAAACGCTAAAAAACCCTAAACCCTAAACCCTAAACACTAAACCCTAAACAAGCCTAAACCCTAAAACAATTAACACTATACCCTAAACAACCCTAAACCCTTAACCCTAAACATTATACCCTAAACCCTAAAACACTATACAACCTTAAACCCTAAACCTTAAAATATCCTAAATCATAAATCCTGAACAACCCTAAACACTAAATCATAAACAACCCTAAAAAACCCTAAACAACTCTAAACGCTAAAACCTAAACAACCCTAAACATTAAACAATCTTAAACGCTAAACCCTATACCCTAAACCTAAACCACCCCAAAACTTAAACAATCCTAAACCCTAAACCTTAAACCATAAACCCTAAATTTTAAACCATAAATCTAAGAATAACCATAACCCTAACCCTAACCCTAAACCTAAACCTAACCCTAACCCCAACCCTAACTTTAACCCCATAACCCTAACCCTAACATTAAGCCTAACATAACCCCATAACCTTAACTCTAACCCTAACTCTAACCCTAATGCTAACCCTAATCCTAACCCTAACCCTTACCTTAACCCCTTAACCTTAATCCCTAAATCCTAAACCCTGAGCAACCATAAATCCTAAACCCTGAACAACCCTAAATCATAAACCCTGAATAACCCTAAACACTAACCTCTAAACAACCCTAAACAACCCTAATCACTAAACCATAAACAACCCTAAACACTAAACCCTAAACAACCCTATACCCTAAACCTTAAACACTAAACCCTAAATAACCCTAAACCCTAAACAATTAACACTATACCCTAAACAACACTAAACACTAAACCCAAAACAACCCTAAAACCTAAACCTTAAACACTAAACCCTAAACAACCCTAAACTTTTAACCCTAAACACTATACCCTAAACAACCCTAAACCTTAAACAATCCTAAACTCTAAACCATAAACCCTTAACCTAAACCACCCTAAATCTTAAACAATCCTAAACCCTAAACCTTAAAGCCTAAACACTAAACCCTAAAACCTAAACCTAACAATAACCATAACCCTAACCCTAACCCCTAACCCTTACCCTAACCCTAACTCTAACCCTAATCCTAACCCTAACCCTAAACCTAACCCTAACCCTAACCCTAACCCTAACCCTAACACTAACCCTAACCCTAAACCTAATCCTAACCCTAACCTTAACCCTAATCCTAACCCTAACCCTATCCCTAACCCTAACCGTAACCATAACACTAAACTCTAAACCCTAAACCTAATCCACCCTAAACCTTAAACAATCCTAAACCATAAACCTTAGGCCCTAAATCCTAAATCTAACAATAAACCTAAACCTAACCCTAAATCTAACCTAACCCTAACCCTAACCCTAAACCCTCCCTGACCCTAACCCTAACCCTAACCCTAACCCTAACCCTAAACCTAACCCTGACCCTAATCCTAACACTAAACTTATTTCTAATTCTAACCCTAACACTAATCCTAAACTTAAACCTAACCCCCTAATAAAAACCCTAACCCTAACACTAACCCTAATATCTAACCCTAACCCTAACCCTAACCCTAACCCTAACCCTAACCTAACCCTAACCCTAACCCTAACACTAACACTAACCCCTAACTCTTACCCTAACCCTAACCCTAACCCTAACCCTAACCATTACCCTAAACCTAACCCTAACCCTAACCCTAACCCTAACCCTAACACTAACCATAACCATAACACTAAACTCTAAACCCTAAACCTAATCCACCCTAAACCTTAAACATTCCTAAACCATAAACCTTAAACCCTAAACCCTAAATCTAACAATAAACCTTAACCTGACCCTAAATCTAACCCTAACCCTAACCCTAACACTAAACCTAACCCTGACCCTAACCCTAACCCTAATCCTAACACTAACCATAACCCTAACCCTAACCCTAACCCTAACCTTAACCCTAACCCTAACCCTAACCCTAACCCTAACCCTAAACCTAACCCTAACCCCTTAACCTTAATCCCTAAATCCTAAACCCTGAACAACCATAAATCCTAAACCCTGAACAACCCTAAATCATAAACCCTGAATAACCCTAAACACTAACCTCTAAATAACCCTAAACAACCCTAATCACTAAACCATAAACAACCCTAAACACTAAACCCTGAACAACCCTATACCTTAAACTCTAAACACTAAACCCTAAATAACCCTAAACCCTAAACCATTAACACTATACCCTAAACAACACTAAACATTAACCCAAAACAACCCTAAAACCTAATCCTTAAACACTAAAACTTAAACAACCCTAAACCCTAAACACTAAAGCCTAAACAACCCTAAACTTTTAACCCTAAACTCTATACCCTAAACAACCCTAAACCTTAAACAATCCTAAAGTCTAAACCCTAAACCCTTAACCTAAACCACCCTAAATCTTAAACAATCCTAAACCCTAAACCTTAAACCCTAAACACTAAACCCTAAACCCTAAACCTAACAATAACCATAACCCTAACACTAACACCTAACCCTTACCCTAACCCTAACCCTAACCCTAATCCTAACCCTAACCCTAACCCTAACCCTAACCCTAACCCTAACCCTAACTCTAAACCTAATCCTAACCCTAACCTTAACCCTAATCCTAACCCTAACCCTAACCCTAACCCTAACTGTAACCATAACACTAATCTCTAAACACTAAACCTAATCCACCCTAAACTTTAAACAATCCTAAACCATAAACCTTAGACCCTAAATCCTAAATCTGACAATAAACCTAAACCTAACCCTAAATCTAACCCTAACCCTAACCCTAACCCTAAACCCTCCCTGACCCTAACCCTAACCCTAACCCTAACCCTAACCCTAACCCTAAACCTAACCCTGATCCTAATCCTAACACTAACCCTATTTTTAATTCTAACCCTAACACTAATTCTAAACTTAAACTTAACCCCCTAATAATAACCCTAACCCTAACACTAACCCTAACCCCTAACCTTAACCCTAACCCTAAACCTAACCCTAACCCTAACCCTAACCCTAACACTAACCCCTAACCCTTACCCTAACCCTAACCCTAAACGTAACCCTAACACTAAACCTAACCCTAACCCTAACCCTAACCCTAAACCTAACACTAACACTAAACGTAGTCCTAACCCTAACCCTAACCCTAAACCTGACCCTAACCCTAACCCTAACCCTAACCCTAACCCTAATCTTAACTCTAACCCTAATCCTAACAATAAACCTAAACCTAACCCTAAGCCTAACCCTAAACCTAAAACTAACCTTAACCCTAACCCTAACCCTAACTCTAACAGTAATCCCTAAACCCTAAACCTAACCCTAACGATATCCCAAACACAAAACTCTAAACCCTAAAAATAATCCACCCTAAACCTTAAACAATCCTAAAACCTAAAGCTTTACCCTAAACCCTAAACCCTAAACCTAACAATATCCATGTCCCTAAACGTAACCCTAAACCTAACCCTAAACCTAACCCTAATCCGAACACTAAACCCTAAACCCTAAACCTAACCCTAACCTTAACACTAAACTCTAAACCCTAAACCTAATCTACGCTAAACCTTAAACAATCCTAAACCCAAAACCTTAGACCCTAGACACTAAACCCTAAACCTAACAATAAACCTAACCCTAACCCTAACCCTAACCTTAAACCTAACCCTAACCGTAACCCTAACCCTAAACCTAACCCTAACCTTAAGCCTAAACATAAACCTAACCCTAACCCTAAACCTAACCTTAACCCTAACCCTAACCCTAAACCTAACAATAAACATAATCATAACCCTTACCCTAACCCTAACCCTAACCCTAACCGTAACCCTAACCCTAACCCTAACCGTAACACTAACCCTAACCCTAACCCTAACCCTAACCCTAACCCTAACCTTAACCTTAACCATAACACTAAATCTAAACCCTAAACCTAATCCACCCTAAACCTTAAAAAATCCTAAACCATAAACCTTAAACCCTAAACCCTAAATCTAACAATAAACCTAACCCTAACCCTAAATCTATCCCTAACCCTAACCCTAACCCTAAACCTAACCCTGACCTTAACCCTAACCCTAATCCTAACAC
>NC_137980.1:63269273-63274273 GCF_963924665.1 Micromys minutus | reverse complement strand
ACCCTAAATCTAACACTAACCCTAACCCTAACCCTAAACATAAACCTGACCCTAACCCTAATCCTAATCCTAACACTAATCATAACCCAAACACTAACCCTAACCCTAACCATAAAACTAACCCTAAACCTCACACTATCCCTAATCCTAACACTAAACCCTAAACTTTAAATCTAACCCTAACCCTAACCCTACCCTTAAACCTAACCCTAACCATACTTCTAAACCTAACCCTGACCCTAATCCTAACACTAACCCTATTTCTAATTCTAACCCTAACACTAATCCTAAACTAAAACCTAACCCCCTAATAATAACCCTAACACTAAACCTAACCCTAACCCTAATTCTAACCCTAACCCTAACCCTAACACTAACCCCTAACCCCTAACACTAACCCTAACCAAAACCCCTAACCCAAACCCTAACCCTAACCCTAACCTTAACCCTAACCCTAACCCTAACCCTAATCCTATCCCTAACCCTAACCCTTATTCTAACACTAACACTAACCTTAACCCTAACCCTAACCTTAACCCTCACCCTAACCCTCACCTTAACCCTAAACCTAACCCTAACACTAACCCTAACACCCTAAATCCTAAACCCTAAACCCCGAAAAACCCTAAACACTAATTCATAGAGCACCCTAAACCCTAAACTATAAACACTAAACGCTAAAAAACCCTAAACCCTAAACCCTAAACACTAAACCCTAAACAAGCCTAAACCCTAAAACCATTAACACTATACCCTAAACAACCCTAAACCCTTAACCCTAAACATTATACCCTAAACCCTAAAACACTATACAACCTTAAACCCTAAACCTTAAAATATCCTAAATCATAAATCCTGAACAAGCCTAAACACTAAATCATAAACAACCCTAAAAAACCCTAAACAACTCTAAATGCTAAAACCTAAACAACCCTAAACATTAAACAATCTTAAACGCTAAACCCTATACCCTAAACCTAAACCACCCTAAAACTTAAACAATCCTAAACCCTAAACCTTAAACCATAAACCCTAAATTTTAAACCATAAGTCTAAGAATAACCATAACCCTAACCCTAACCCTAAACCTAAACCTAACCCTAACCCCAACCCTAACCTTAACCCCATAACCCTAACCCAAACCTTAAGCCTAACATAACCCCATAACCTTTACTCTAACCCAAACCCTAACCCTAACCCTAACCCTAACCATAACCCTAACCCTAACCCCTTAAACTTAATCCCTAAATCCTAAACCCTGAACAACCATAAATCCTAAACCCTGAACAACCCTAAATCATAAACCCTGAATAACCCTAAACACTAACCTCTAAACAACCCTAAACAACCCTAATCACTAAACCATAAACAACCCTAAACACTAAACCCTAAACAACCCTATACCCTAAACCTTAAACACTAAACCCTAAATAACCCTAAACCCTAAACCATTAACACTATACCCTAAACAACACTAAACACTAAACCCAGAACAACCCTAAAACCTAAACCTTAAACACTAAACCTCAAACAACCCTAAACCCTAAACACTAAACCCTAAACAACCCTAAAGTTTTAAACCTAAACACTATACCCTAATCAACCCTAAACCTTAAACAATCCTAAACTCTAAACCCTAAACCCTTAACCTAAACCACCCTAAATCTTAAACAATCCTAAACCCTAAACCTTAAACCCTAAACACTAAACCCTAAACCCTAAACCTAACAATAACCATAACACTAACCCTAACCCCTAACCCTTACCCTAACCCTAACCCTAACACTAATCCTAACCCTAACCCTAACCCTAACCCTAACCCTAACCCTAAACCTAATCCTAACCCTTACCCTAACCCTAACTTTAACCCTAACCCTAATCCTAACACTAAACCCTAAACCCTAAACCTAACCCTAACCCTAACCTAACCCTAACCCTAACCCTAACCCTAACCCTAACCCTAACACTAACCGTAACCATAACACTAAACTCTAAACCCTAAACCTAATCCACCCTAAACTTTAAAAAATCCTAAACCATAAACCTTAAACCCTAAACCCTAAATCTAACAATAAACCTAAACCTGACACTAAATCTAACCCTAAACCTAACCCTAACCCTAAACCTAACCCTGACCCTAACCGTAACCCTAATCCAAACACTAACCATAACCTTAACCCTAACCCTAACCCTAACCTTAACCCTAACCCTAACCCTACCCCTAACCCTAACCCTAACCCTAACCCTAACCCCTTAACCTTAATCCCTAAATCCTAAACCCTGAACAACCATAAATCCTAAACCCTGAACAACCCTAAATCATAAACCCTGAATAACCCTAAACACTAACCTCTAAACAACCCTAAACAACCCTAATCACTAAACCATAAACAACCCTAAACACTAAACCCTAAACAACCCTATACCCTAAACCTTAAACACTAAACCCTAAATAACCCTAAATCCTAAACCTTAAAAACTAAAACTTAAACAACCCTAAACCCTAAACACTAAAGCCTAAACAACCCTAAACTTTTAACCCTAAACACTATACCCTAAACAACCATAAACCTTAAACAATCCTAAAGTCTAAACCCTAAACCCTTAACCTAAACCACCCTAAATCTTAAACAATCCTAAACCCTAAACCTTAAACCCTAAACACTAAACCCTAAACCCTAAACCTAACAATAACCATAACCCTAACCCTAACCCCTAACCCTTACCCTAACCCTAACCCTAACCCTAATCCTAACCCTTACCTTAACCCTAACCCTAACCCTAACCCTAACCCTAACCTTAACCCTAAACCTAATCCTAACCCTAACCTTAACCCTAATCCTAACCCTAACCCTAACCCTAACCCTAACCGTAACCATAACACTAAACTCTAAACCCTAAACCTAATCCACCCTAAACCTTAAACAATCCTAAACCATAAACCTTAAACCCTAAATCCTAAATCTAACAATAAACCTAAACCTAACCCTAAATCTAACCCTAACCCTAACCCTAACCCTCAACCCTTTCTGACCCTAACCCTAACCCTAACACTAACCCTAACCCTAAACCTAACACTGACCCTAATCCTAACACTAACCCTATTTCTAATTCTAACCCTAACACTAATCCTAAACTTAAACCTAAACCCCTAATAATAACCCTAATCCTAACACTAACCCTAACCCCTAACCCTAACCCTAACCCTAACCCTAACCCTAACCCTAACCCTAACCCCTAACCCTTACCCTAACCCTAACCCTAACCCTAACCCTATCCATTACCCTAACCCTAACCCTAACCCTAACCCTAACCCTAAACTAACCGTAACCATAACACTAAACTCTAAACACTAAAACTAATCCACCCTAAACCTTAAACAATCCTAAACCATAAACCTTAAACCCTAAACCCTAAATCTAACAATAAACCTAAACCTGACCCTAAATCTAACCCTAACCCTAACCTTAACCCTAAACCTAACCCTGACCCTAACCCTAACCCTAATCCTAACACTAACCATAACCCTGACCCTAACCCTAACCTTAACCCTAACCCTAACCTTTTAACCTTAATCCCTAAATCCTAAACCCTGAACAACCATAAATCCTAAACCCTGAACAGCCCTAAATCATAAACCCTGAATAACCCTAAACACTAACCTCTAAACAACCCTAAACAACCCTAATCACTAAACCATAAACAACCCTAAACACTAAACCCTAAACAACCCTATACCCTAAACCTTAAACACTAAACCCTAAATAACCCTAAACCCTAAACCATTAACACTATACCCTAAATAACACTAAACACTAAACCCAAAACAACCCTAAAACCTAAACCTTAAACACTAAACCTTAAACAAACCTAAACCCTAAACACTAAACCCTAAACAAACCTAAACTTTTAACCCTCAACACTATACCCTAAACAACCCTAAACCTTAAACAATCCTAAACTCTAAACCCTAAACCCTTAACCTAAACCACCCTAAATCTTAAACAATCCTAAACCCTAAACCTTAAACCCTAAACACTAAACCCTAAACCCTAAACCTAACAATAATCATAACCCTAACCCTAACCCCTAACCCTTACCCTAACCCTAACCCTAACCCTAATCCTAACCCTAACCCTAACCCTAACCCTAACCCTAACCCTAAACATAATACTAACCCTTACCCTCACCCTAACTTTAACCCTAACCCTAATCCTAACACTAAACCCTAAACCCTAAACCTAACCCTAACCCTAAAACTAAACTTTAAATCCTAATCCTAATCTACCCTAAACCTTAAACAATCCTAAACCCTAAACCCTGAACCCTAAACCTAACCCTAACCCTAACCCTAACACTAACCATAACCCTAACACTAAATTGTAAACCCTAAATTTAAGTTACGATAAACCTTAAACAATCCTAAACCCTAAACCTTAAACCCTAAACCTAACAATTACCATAACCCTAACTTTAATCCTAACCCTAACCCTAACCCTAAACGTAACCCTAACACTAAACCTAACCCTAACCCTAACCCTAACCCTAAACCTAACACTAACACTAAACGTAATCCTAACCCTAACCCTAACCCTAAACCTGACCTTAACCTTAACCCTAAACCTAACCCTAATCCTAACTCTAACCCTAATCCTAACAATAAACCTAAACCTAACCCTAACCCTAACCCTAAACCTAACACTAACCTTAACCCTAACCCTAACCCTAACCCTAACAGTAATCTCTAAACCCTAAACCTAACCCTAACGATATCCCAAACACAAAACTCTAAACCCTAAAAATAATCCACCCTAAACCTTAAACAATCCTAAATCCTAAACCTTTACCCTAAACCCTAAACCCTAAACCTAACAATATCCATGACCCTAAACGTAACCCTAAACTTAACCCTAACCCTAACCCTAATCCGAACACTAAACCCTACACCCTAAACCTAACCCTAACCTAAACACTAAACCCTAAACCCTAAACCTAATCTA
>NC_137980.1:63256773-63266773 GCF_963924665.1 Micromys minutus | reverse complement strand
CTAAACCCTAAACCTAATCCACCCTAAACCTTAAACAATCCTAAACCATAAACCGTAGACCCTAAACCCTAAATCTAACAATAAACCTAAACCTAACCCTAAATCTAACCCTAACCCTAAACCCTCCCTGACCCTAACACTAACCCTAACCCTAACCCTAACCCTAAACCTAACCCTAAACCTCACACTATCCCTAATCCTAACAATAAACCCTAAACTTTAAATCTAACCCTAACCCTAACCCTAACCTTAACCCTAACCCTAACCCTATCCCTAAACCTAACCCTGACCCTAATCCTAACACTAACCCTATTTCTAATTCTAACCCTAACACTAATCCTAAACTAAAACCTAACCCCCTAATAATAACCCTAACACTAAACCTAACCCTAACCCTAACCCTAACCCTAACACTAACCCCTAACCCCTAACACAAACCCTAACCCTAACCCCTAACCCTAACCCTAACCCTAACCCTAACCCTAACCCTAACCCTAACACTAAAACTAACCCTAACCCTATCCCTAACCCTAACCCTTACCCTAACACTAACACTAACCCTAAACCTAACCCAAATTTAACCCTCACCCTAACCCTCACCTTAACCCTAAACCTAACTCTAACACTAACCCTAACACCCTAAATCCTAAACCCTAAACCCCGAAAAACCCTAAACACTAATTTAAAGCACACTAAACCCTAAACTATAAACACTAAACGCTAAAAAACCCTAAACCCTAAACCCTAAACACTAAACCCTAAACAAGACTAAATCCTAAAACCATTAACACTATACCCTAAACAACCCTAAACCCTTAACCCTAAACATTATACCCTAAACCCTAAAACACTATACAACCTTAAACCCTAAACCTTAAAATATCCTAAATCATAAATCCTGAACAACCCTAAACACTAAATTATAAACAACCCTAAAAAACCCTAAACAACTCTAAACGCTAAAACCTAAACAACCCTAACCATTAAACAATCTTAAACGCTAAATTCTATACCCTAAACCTAAACCACCCTAAAACTTAAACAATCCTAAACCCTAAACCTTAAACCATAAGCCCTAAATTTTAAACCATAAATCTAAGAATAACCATAACCCTAACACTAACCCTAAACCTAAACCTAACCCTAACTCCAACCCTAACCTTAACCCCATAGCCCTAACCCTAACCTTAAGCATAACATATCCTCATAACCCTAACTCTAACCCTAACTCTAACCCTAATGCTAACCCTAACCCTAACCCTAACCCTAACCCTAACCCTAACCCCTTAACCTTAATCCCTAAATCCTAAACCCTGAACAACCATAAATCCTAAACCCTGAACAACCCTAAATCATAAACCTTAAATAACCCTAAACACTAACCTCTAAACAACCCTAAACAACCCTAATCACTAAACCATAAACAACCCTAAACACTAAACCCTAAACAACCCTATACCCTAAACCTTAAACACTAAACCCCAAATAACCCTAAACCCTAAACCATTAACACTACACCCTAAACAACACTAAACACTAAACCCAAAACAACCCTAAAACCTAAAACTAAAACAATAACCTTAAACAACCCTAAACCCTAAACACTAAACCCTAAACAACCCTAAACTTTTAACCCTAAACACTATACCCTAAACAACCCTAAACCTTAAACAATCCTAAACTCTAAACCCTAAACCCTTAACCTAAACCACCCTAAATCTTAAACAATCATAAACCCTAAACCTTAAACCCTAAACACTAAACCCTAAACCTAACAATAACGATAACCCTAACCCTAATCCCTAACCCTTACCCTAACCCTAACCCTAACCCTAATCCTAACCCTAACCCTAACCCTAACCCTAACCCTAACCCTAAGCCTAACCCTAACCCTAAACCTAATCCTAACCCCAACCTTAACCCTAATCCTAACCCTAAACCTAAGCCTAACCCTAACCGTAACCATAACACTAAACTCTAAACCCTAAACCTAATCCACCCTAAACCTTAAACAATCCTAAACCATAAAACTTAGACCCTAAATCCTAAATCTAACAATAAACCTAAACCTAACCCTAAATCTAACCCTAACCCTAACCCTAACCCTAAACCCTCCCTGACCCTAACCCTAACCCTAACCCTAACCCTAAACCTAACCCTGACCCTAATCCTAACACTAACCCTATTTCTAATTCTAACCCTAACACTAATCCTAAACTTAAACCTAACCCCCTAATAATAACCCTAACCCTAACACTAAACCTAACCCCTAACCCTAACCCTAACCCTAACCCTAACCTAACCCTAACCCTAATCCTAACCCTAACCCAAACCCTAACACTAACCCCCTAACTTATACCCTAACCCTAACCCTAACCCTAACCCTAACCATTACCATAAACCTAACCCTAACCCTAACCCCATCCCTAACCCTAACCCTAACCGTAACCATAACACTAAACTCTAAACCCTAAACCTAATCCACCCTAAACCTTAAACAATCCTAAACCATAAACCTTAAACCCTAAACCCTAAATCTAACAATAAACCTAAACCTAACCCTAAATCTAACCCTAACCCTATCCTTAACCCTAAACCTAACCTTGACCCTAACCCTAACCCTAATCCTAACACTAACCATAACCCTAACCCTAACACTAACCCTAACCTTAACCCTAACCCTAACCCTAACCCTAACCCTAACTCTAACCCTAACCCTAACCCTAACCGTAACCATAATACTAAACTCTAAACCCTAAACCTAATCTACCCTAAACCTTAAACAATCCTAAACCTTAAACCTTAAACCCTAAACCCTAAATCTAACAATAAACCTAAACCTAACCCTAAATCTATCCCTAACCCTAACCCTAACCCTAAACCTAAACCTGACCCTAACCCTAACCCTAATAATAACACTAATCATAACCCAAACACTAACCCTAACCCTAACCCTAAACCTAACCCTAAACCTCACACTATCCCTAATCCTAACACTAAACCCTAAACTTTAAATCTAACCCTAACTCTAACCCTACCTTTAACCCTAACCCTAACCATATCGCTAAACCTAAACCTGACCCTAATCCTAACACTAACCCTATTTCTAATTCTAACCCTAACACTAATCCTAAACTAAAACGTAACCCCCTAATAATAACCCTAACACTAAACCTAACCCTAACCCTAACCCTAACCCTAACCCTAACACTAACCATAACCCCTAACACTAACCCTAACACTAACCCCTAACCCTAACCCTAACCCTAACCCTACCCTTAACCCTAACCCTAACCCTAACCCTAACCCTAATCCTAACCCTAACCCTAACCCTAACCCTAACCCTAACCCTAAGCCTAACCCTAACCCTAAACCTAATCCTAACCCCAAACTTAACTCTAATCCTAACCCTAACCCTAACACTAACCCTAACCGTAACCATAACACTAAACTCTAAACCCTAAACCTAATCCACCCTAAACCTTAAACAATCCTAAACCATAAATCTTAGACCCTAAATCCTAAATCTAACAATAAACCTAAACCTAACCCTAAATCTAACCCTAACCCTAACCCTAACCCTAAACCCTCCCTGACCCTAACCCTAACCCTAACCCTAACCCTAACCATTTACCTAACCCTGACCCTAATCCTAACACTAAACCTATTTCTAATTCTAACACTAACACTAATCCTAAACTTAAACCTAACCCCCTAATAATAACCCTAACCCTAACACTAAACCTAACCCCTAACCCTAACCCTAACCCTAACCCTAACCTAACCCTAACCCTAACCCTAACCCTAACCCTAACCCAAACCCTAACACTAACCCCCTAACTTATACCCAAACCTAACCCTAACCCTAACCCTAACCATTACCATAAACCTAACCCTAACCCTAACCCCATCCCTAACCCTAACCCTAACCGTAACCATAACACTAAACTCTAAACCCTAAACCTAATCCACCCTAAACCTTAAACAATCCTAAACCATAAACCTTAAACCCTAAACCCTAAATCTAACAATAAATCTAAACCTAACCCTAAATCTAACCCTAACCCTATTCCTAACCCTAAACCTAACCTTGACCCTAACCCTAACCCTAAACCTAACACTAACCATAACCCTAACACTAACACTAACCCTAACCTTAACCCTAACCCTAACCCTAACCCTAACCCTAACTCTAACCCTAACCCTAACCCTAACCGTAACCATAATACTAAACTCTAAACCCTAAACCTAATCTACCCTAAACCTTAAACAATCCTAAACCTTAAACCTTAAACCCTAAACCCTAAATCTAACAATAAACCTAAACCTAACCCTAAATCTATCCCTAACCATAACCCTAACCCTAAACCTGACCCTAACCCTAACCCTAATAATAACACTAATCATAACCCAAACACTAACCCTAACCCTAACCCTAAACCTAACCCTAAAACTCACACTATCCCTAATCCTAACACTAAACCCTAAACTTTAAATCTAACCCTAACCCTAACCCTACCCTTAACCCTAACCCTAACTATATCGCTAAACCTAACCCTGACCCTAATCCTAACACTAACCCTATTTCTAATTCTAACCCTAACACTAATCCTAAACTAAAACGTAACCCCCTAATAATAACCCTAACACTAAACCTAACCTTAACCCTAACCCTAACCCTAACCCTAACACTAACCCCTAACCCCTAACACTAACCCTAACACTAACCCCTAACCCTAACCCTAACCCTAACCCTAACCTTAACCCTAACCCTAACTCTAACTCTAAACCTATCCCTAAGCCTAACCCTTACCCTAACACTAACACTAACCTTAACCCTAACCCTAACCTTAATCCTCACCCTAACCCTCACCTTAACCCTAAACCTAACCCTAACACTAACCCTAACACCCTAAATCCTAAAGCCTAAACCCCGAAAAAGCCTTAACACTAATTCCAAAAGCACCCTAAACCCTTAACCCCAAACATTATACCCTAAACCCTAAAACACTATACAACCTTAAACCCTAAACCTTAAAATATCCTAAATTATAAATCCTGAACAACCCTAAGACTAAATCATAAACAACCCTAAAAAACCCTAAACAACTCTAAACGCTAAAACCTAAACAACCCTAAACATTAAACAATATTAAACGCTAAATTCTATACCCTAAACCTAAACCACCCTAAAACTTAAACAATCCAAAACCCTAAACCTTAAACCATAAACCCTAAATTTTAAACCATGAGTCTAAGAATAACCATAACCCTAACCCTAACCCTAAACCTAAACCTAACCCTAACCCCAACCCTAACCTTAACCCCATAACCCTAACCCTAACCTTAAGGCTAACATATCCCCATAAACCTAACTCTAACCCTAACTCTAACCATAATGCTAACCCTAACCCTAACCCTAACCCTAACCCTAACCCTAACCCCTTAACCTTAATCCCTAAATCCTAAACCCTGAACAACCATAAATCCTAAAACCTGAACAACCCTAAATCATAAACCCTGAATAACCCTAAACACTAACCTCTAAACAACCCTAAACAACCCTAATCACTAAACCATAAACAACCCTAAACACTAAACCCTAAACAACCCTATACCCTAAACCTTAAACACTAAACCCTAAATAACCCTAAACCCTAAACCATTAACACTATACCCTAAACAACACTAAACACTAAACCCAAAACAACCCTAAAACCTAAACCTTAAACACTAAACATTAAACAATCCTAAACCCTAAACACTAAATCCTAAACAACCCTAAACTTTTAACCCTAAACACTATACCCTAAACAACCCTAAACCTTAAACAATCCTAAAATCTAAACCCTAAACCCTTAACCTAAACCACCCTAAATCTTAAACAATCCTAAACCCTAAACCTTAAACCCTAAACACTAAACACTAAACTCTAAACCTAACAATAACCATAACCCTAACCCTAACCCCTAACCCTTACCCTAACCCTAACTCTAACCCTAATCCTAACCCTAACCCTAACCCTAACCCTAACCCTAACCCTAACCCTAACCCTAACCTTAACCCTAACCCTAAACCTAACCCTAACCCTAACCTTAACCCTAATCCTAACCCTAACCCTAACCCTAACTGTAACCATAACACTAAACTCTAAACCCTAAACCTAATCCACCCTAAACCTTAAACAATCCTAAACCATAAACCTTAGACCCTAAATCCTAAATCTAACAATAAACCTAAACCTAACCCTAAATCTAACCCTAACCCTAACCCTAACCCTAAACCCTCCCTGACCCTAACCCTAACCCTAACCCTAACCCTAACCCTAAACCTAACCCTGACCCTAATCCTAACACTAACCCTATTTCTAATTCTAACCCTAACAATAATCCTAAACTTAAACCTAACCCCCTAATAATAACCCTAACCCTAACCTATCCCTAACCTTAACCCTAACCCTAACCCTAACACTAACCCCTAACCCTTACCCTAACCCTAACCCTAACCCTAACCCTAACCATTACCCTAACCCTAACCCTAAGCCTAACCCTAATCCTAACCCTAACCCTAACACTAACCGTAACCATAACACTAAACTCTAAACCCTAAACCTAATCCACCCTAAACCTTAAACAATCCTAAACCATAAACCTTAAACCCTAAACCCTAAATCTAACAATAAACCTAAACCTGACCCTAAATCTAACCCTAACCCTAACCCTAACCCTAAACCTATCCCTGACCCTAACCCTAACCCTAATCCTAACACTAACCATAACCCTAACCCTAACCCTAACCCTAACCTTAACCCTAACCCTAACCCTAACCCTAACCCTAACCCTAACCCTAACCCTAACCCTAACCCCTTAACCTTAATCCCTAAATCCTAAACCCTGAACAATCATAAATCCTAAACCCTGAATAACCCTAAATCATAAACACTGAATAACCCTAAACACTAACCTCTAAACAACCCTAAACAACCCTAATCACTAAACCATAAACAACCCTAAACACTAAACCCTAAACAACCCTATACCCTAAACCGTAAACACTAAACCATAAATAACCCTAAACCCTAAACCATTAACACTATACCCTAAACAACACTAAACACTAAACCCAAAACAACCCTAAAACCTAAACATTAAACACTAAACCTTAAACAATTCTAAACCCTAAACACTAAACCCTAAACAACCCTAAAGTTTTAACCCTAAACACTATACCCTAAACAACCCTAAACGTTAAACAATCCTAAACTCTAAACCCTAAACCCTTAACCTAAACCACCCTAAATCTTAAACAATCCTAAACCCTAAACCTTAAACCCTAAACACTAAACCCTAAACCCTAACCCTAACAATAACCATAACCCTAACCCTAACCCTAACCCTAACCCTAACCCTAATCCTAACCCTAACCCTAACCCTAACCCTAACCCTAACCCTAACCCTAAACCTAATCCTAACCCTAACCTTAACCGTAATCCTAACCCTAACCCTAACCCTAACCCTAACTGTAACCATAACACTAAACTCTAAACCCTAAACCTAATCCACCCTAAACCTTAAACAATCCTAAACCATAAACCTTAGACCCTAAATCCTAAATCTAACAATAAACCTAAACCTGACCCTAAATCTAACCCTAACCCTAACCCTAACCCTAAACCATCCCTGACCCTAACCCTAACCCTAACACTAACCCTAAACCTAACCCTGACCCTAATCCTAACACTAACCCTATTTCTAATTCTAACCCTAACACTAATCCTAAACTTAAACCTAACCCCCTAATAATAACCCTAACCCTAACACTAACCCTAACCCCTAACCCTAACCCTAACCCTAACCCTTTACATTACCCTAACCCTAACCCTAACCCTAACCCTAACACTAACCGTAACCATAACACTAAACTCTAAACCCGAAACCTAATCCACCCTAAACCTTAAACAATCCTAAACCATAAACCTTAAACCATAAACCCTAAATGTAACAATAAACCTAAACCTGATCCTAAATCTAACCCTAACCCTAACCCTAACCCTAAACCTGACCCTGACCCTAACCCTAACCCTAATCCTAACACTAACCATAACCCTAACCCTAACCCTAACCCTAACCTTAACCCTAACCCTAACCCTAACCCTAACCCTAACCCTAACCCTAACCCTAACCCTAACCCCTTAACCTTAATCCCTAAATCCTAAACCCTGAACAACCATAAATCCTAAACCCTGAACAACCCTAAATCATAAACCCTGAATAACCGTAAACACTAACCTCTAAACAACCCTAAACAACCCTAATCACTAAACCATAAACAACCCTAAACACTAAACCCTAAACAACCCTATACCCTAAACCGTAAACACTAAACCCTAAATAACCCTAAACCCTAAACCATTAACACTATACCCTAATCAACACTAAACACTAAACCCAAAACAACCCTAAAACCTAAACATTAAACACTAAACCTTAAACAATTCTAAACCCTAAACACTAAACCCTAAACAACCCTAAAGTATTAACCCTAAACAATATACCCTAAACAACCCTAAACCTTAAACAATCCTAAACTCTAAACCCTAAACCCTTAACCTAAACCACCCTAAATCTTAAACAATCCTAAACCCTAAACCTTAAACCCTAAACACTAAACCCTAAACCCTAACCCTAACAATAACCATAACCCTAACCCTAACCCCTAAACCTTACCCTAACCCTAACCCTAACCCTAATCCTAACCCTAACCCTAACCCTAACCCTAACCCTAACCCTAACCCTAACCCTAACCCAAACCCTAAACCTAAACCTAATTATAACCCTAACCTTAACCCTAATCCTAACCCTAACCCTAACCCTAACCCTAACCCTAACCCTAAACCTAATCCTAACACTAACCTTAACTGTAATCCTAACCCTAACCCTAACCCTAACCCTAACCGTAACCATAACACTAAACTCTAAACCCTAAACCTAATCCACCCTAAACCTTAAACAATCCTAAACCATAAACCTTAGACCCTAAATCCTAAATCTAACAATAAACCTAAACCTAACCCTAAATCTAACCCTAACCTTAACCCTAACCCTAAACCCTCCCTGACCCTAACCCTAACACTAACCCTAACCCTAACCCTAAACCTAACCCTGACCCTAATCCTAACACTAACCCTATTTCTAATTCTAACCCTAACACTAATCCTAAACTTAAACCTAACCCCCTAATAATAACCCTAACCCTAACACTAACCCTAACCCCTAACCCTAACCCTAACCCTAACCCTAAACATTACCCTAACCCTAACCCTAACCCTAACCCTAACCCTAACACTAACACTAACCGTAACCATAACACTAAACTCTAAACCTTAACCTAATCCACCCTAAACCTTAAACAATCCTAAACCATAAACCTTAAACCCTAAACCCTAAATCTAACAATAAACCTAAACCTGACCCTAAATCTAACCCTAACCCTAACCCTAACCCTAAACCTAACCCTGACCCTAACCCTAACCCTAATCCTAACACTAACCATAACCCTAACCCTAACCCTAACCCTAACCCTAATCTTAACCCTAACCCTAACCCTAACCCTAACCCTAACCCTAACCCTAACCCCTTAACCTTAATCCCTAAATCCTAAACCCTGAACAACCATAAATCCTAAACCCTGAACAACCATAAATCATCAACCCTGAATAACCCTAAACACTAACCTCTAAACAACCCTAAACAACACTAATCACTAAACCATAAACAACCCTTAACACTAAACCCTAAAGATACCTATACCCTAAACCTTAAACACTAAACCCTAAATAACCCTAAACCCTAAACCATTAACACTATACCCTAAACAACACTAAACACTAAACCCAAAACAACCCTAGAACCTAAAACTTAAACACTAAACCTTAAACAACCCTAAACCCTAAACACTAAACCCTAAACAACCCTAAACTTTTAAGCCTAAACACTATACC
>NC_137980.1:63219273-63251773 GCF_963924665.1 Micromys minutus | reverse complement strand
AGACCCTAAACCCTAAATCTAACAATAAACCTAAACCTAACCCTAAATCTAACCCTAACCCTAACCCTAACCCTAAACCCTCCCTGACCCTAACCCTAACCCTAACCCTAACACTAACCATAAACCTAACCCTGACCCTAATCCTAACACTAAACCTATTTCTAATTCTAACCCTAACACTAATCCTAAACTTAAACCTAACCCCCTAATAATAACCCTAACCCTAACACTAACCCTAACCCCTAACCCTAACCCTAACCCTAACCTAACCCTAACACTAACACTAACCCTAACCCAAACCCTAACACTAACCCCCTAACTTTTACCCTAACCCTAACCCTAACCCCAACCCTAAACCTTACCATAACCCTAACCCTAACCATAACCCCATCCCTAACCCTAACCCTAACCGTAACCATAACACTAAACTCTAAACCCTAAACCTAATCCACCCTAAACCTTAAACAATCCTAAACCATAAACCTTAAACCCTAAACCCTAAATCTAACAATAAACCTAAACCTAACCCTAAATATAACCCTAACCCTAAACCTAACCCTAAACCTAAACCTGACCCTAACCCTAACCCTAATCCTAACACTAATCATAACCCAAACACTAACCCTAACCCTAACCCTAAACCTAACCCTAAACCTCACACTATCCCTAATCCTAACACTAAACCCTAAACTTTAAATCTAACCCTAACCCTAACCCTACCCTTAACCCTAACCCTAACCCTATCCCTAAACCTAACCCTGACCCTAATCCTAACACTAACCCTATTTCTAATTCTAACCCTAACACTAATCCTAAACTAAAACCTAACCCCCTAATAATAACCCTAACACTAAACCTAACCCTAACCCTAACCCTAACCCTAACACTAACCCTAACACTAACCCCTAACCCCTAACACTAACCCTAACCCTAACCCCTAACCCTAACCCTAACCCTAACCCTAACCCTAACCCTAACCCTAACCCTATCCCTAACCCTAACCCTTACCCTAACACTAACACTAACCTTAACCCTAACCCTAACATTAACCCTCACCCTAACCCTCACCTTAACCCTAAACCTAACCCTAACACTAACCCTAAAACCCTAAATCCTAAACCCTAAACCCCAAAAAACCCTAAACACTAATTCCAAAAGCACCCTAAACCCTAAACTATAAACACTAAACGCTAAAAAACCCTAAACCCTAAACCCTAAACACTAAACCCTAAACAAGCCTAAACCCTAAAACCATTAACACTATACCCTAAACAACCCTAAACCCTTAACCCTAAACATTATACCCTAAACCCTAAAACACTATACAACCTTAAACCCTAAACCTTAAAATATCCTAAATCATAAATCCTGAACAACCCTAAACACTAAATTATAAACAACCCTAAAAAACCCTAAACAACTCTAAACGCTAAAACCTAAACAACCCTAACCATTAAACAATCTTAAACGCTAAATTCTATACCCTAAACCTAAACCACCCTAAAACTTAAACAATCCTAAACCCTAAACCTTAAACCATAAGCCCTAAATTTTAAACCATAAATCTAAGAATAACCATAACCCTAACCCTAACCCTAAACCTAAACCTAACCCTAAACCCAACCCTAACCTTAACCCCATAACCCTAACCCTAACCTTAAGCCTAACATAACCCCATAACCCTAACTCTAACCCTAACTCTAACCCTAATGCTAACCCTAACCCTAACCCTAACCCTAATCCTAACCCTAACCCCTCAACCTTAATCCCTAAATCCTAGACCCTGAACAACCATAAATCCTAAACCCTGAACAACCCTAAATCATAAACCCTGAATAACCCTAAACACTAACCTCTAAACAACCCTAAACAACCCTAATCACTAAACCATAAACAACCCTAAACACTAAACCCTAAACAACCCTATACCCTAAACATTAAACACTAAACCCTAAATAACCCTAAACCCTAAACCATTAACACTATACCCTAAACAACACTAAACACTAAACCCAAAACAACCCTAAAACCTAAACCTTAAACACTAAACCTTAAACAACCTTAAACGCTAAACACTAAACCCTAAACAACCCTAAACTTTTAACCCTAAACACTATACCCTAAACAACCCTAAACCTTAAACAATCCTAAACTCTAAACCCTAAACCCTTAACCTAAACCACCCTAAATCTTAAACAATCATAAACCCTAAACCTTAAACCCTAAACACTAAACCCTAAACCCTAAACCTAACAATAACCATAACCCTAACCCTAACCCCTAACCCTTACCCTAACCCTAACCCTAACCCTAATCCTAACCCTAACCCTAACCCTAACCCTAACCCTAACCCTAACACTAACCCTAACCCTAAACCTAATCCTAACCCCAACCTTAACCCTAATCCTAACCCTAACCCTAACCCTAACCGTAACCATAACACTAAACTCTAAACCCTAAACCTAATCCACCCTAAACCTTAAACAATCCTAAACCATAAACCTTAGACCCTAAATCCTAAATCTAACAATAAACCTAAACCTAACCCTAAATCTAACCCTAACCCTAACCCTAACCCTAAACATAACCCTGACCCTAATCCTAACACTAACCCTATTTCTAATTCTAATCCTAACACTAATCCTAAACTTAAACCTAACCCCCTAATAATAACCCTAACCCTAACACTAACCCTAACCCCTAACCCTAACTCTAACCCTAACCCTAACCTAACCCTAACCCTAACCCTAACCCAAACCCTAACACTAACCCCCTAACTTTTACCCTAACCATAACCCTAACCCTAACCCTAACCATTACCATAAACCTAACCCTAACCCTAACCCCATCCCTAACCCTAACCCTAACTGTAACCATAACACTAAACTCTAAACCCTAAACCTATTCCACCCTAAACCTTAAACAATCCTAAACCATACACCTTAAACCCTAAACCCTAAATCTAACAATAAATCTAAACCTAACCCTAAATCTAACCCTAACCCTATCCCTAACCCTAAACCTAACCCTGACCCTAACCCTAACCCTAATCCTAACACTAACCCTAACCCTAACCCTAACCCTAACCCTAACCCTAACCCTAACCCTAACCCTAACCCTAAACCTAATCCTAACCCTAACCTTAACCTAATCCTAACCCTAACCCTAACCCTAACCCTTACCCTAACACTAACACTAACCTTAACCCTAACCCTAACCTTAACCCTCACCCTAACCCTCACCTTAACTCTAAACCTAACTCTAACACTAACCCTAACACCCTAAATCCTAAAACCTAAACTTCGAAAAACCCTAAACTCTAATTCCAAAAGCACCCTAAACCCTTAACCCTAAACATTATACCCTAAACCCTAAAACACTATACAACTTTAAACCCTAAACCTTAAAATATCCTAAATCATAAATCCTGAACAACCCTAAACACTAAATCATAAACAACCCTAAAAAACACTAAACAACTCTAAACGCTAAAACCTAAACAACCCTAACCATTAAACAATCTTAAACGCTAAACCCTATACCCTAAACCTAAACCACCCTAAAACTTAAACAATCCTAAACCCTAAACCTTAAACCATAAACCCTAAATTTTAAACGATAAATCTAAGAATAACCATAACCCTAACCCTAACCCTAAACCTAAACCTAACCCTAACCCCAACCCTAACCTTAACCCCATAACCCTAACCCTAACCTTAAGCCTAACATAACCCCATAACCCTAACTCTAACCCTGACTCTAACCCTAATGCTAACCCTAACCCTTACCCTAACCCTAACCTTAACCCCTTAACCTTGATCCCCCAAGGGCCCTAACATCGGCCCTACCATCGGCCCTAGCAAGGGCCCTAGCAACGGCCCTAGCAACGGCTCTAGCAACGGCCCTAACAAGGGCCCTAACCACGGCCCTAGCAACGGCCCTAGCAACGGCCCTAGCAACGGCCCTAGCAACGGCCCTAGCAACGGCCCTAGCAACGGCCCTAGCAACGGCCCTAGCAACGGCCCAAACAAGGGCCCTAACAACGGCCCTAGCAACGGCCCTAGCAACGGCCCTAGCAACGGCCCTAACAAGGGCCCTAGCAACGGACCTAACAAGGGCCGTAGCAACGGCCCTAGCAACAGCCCTAGCAACGGCCCTAGCAACGGCCCTAACAAGGGCCCTAGCAACGGACCTAACAAGGGCCCTAGCAACGGCCCTAGCAACGGCCCTAGCAACGGCCCTAGCAACGGCCCTAGCAAAGGCCCAAACAAGGGCCCTAGCAACGGCCCAAACAAGGGCCCTAGCAACGGCCCTGACAACAGCCCTAGCAACGGCCCTAACAACGGCCCAAACAACGGCCCTAACAACGACCCTTGCAACGGCCCTAGCAACGGCCCTAGCAACAGCTTTAGCAACGGCCCTAACAACGGACCTAGCAACGGCCCTAACAAGGGCCCTAGCAACGGCCCTAGCAACGGCCTTAGCAACGGCCCTAACAAGGGCTCTAGCAACGGCCCTAACAACGGCCCTTGCAACGGCCCTAGCAAAGGCCCTAGCAACGGCCCTAGCAACGGCCCTAGCAACGGCCCTAACAAGGGCCCTAGCAACGGCCCTAACAACGGCCCTAGAAACGGCCCTAACAACGGCCCTAGCAACGGCCCTAGCAACGGCCCTAGAAACGGCCCTAGCAACGGCCCTAGCAATGGCCCTAACAACGGCCCTAGCAACGGCCCTAAAAAGGGCCCTAGCAACGGCCCTAGCAACGGCCCTAGAAACGGCCCTAACAAGGGCCCTAGCAAAGGCCCTAACAAGGGCCCTAGCAACGGCCCTAACAAGGGCCCTAGCAACGGCCCTAGCAACGGCCCTAGCAACGGCCCTAGCTATGGCACTAGCAACGGCCCTAACAAGGGCCCTAACAACGGCCCTAGCAACGGCCCTAGCAACGGCCCTAACAAGGGCCCTAGCAACGGCCCTAGCAACGGCCCTAGCAACGGACCTAACAACGGCCCTAGCAACGGCCCTAGAAACGGCCCTAGCAACGGCCCTAAAAAGGGCCCTAGCAACGGCCCTAACAACGGCCCTTGCAACGGCCCTAGCAACGGCCCTAGCAACGGCCCTAACAACGGCCCTAACAACGGCCCTAGCAAGGGCCCTAGCAACGGCCCTAACAACGGCCCTAGCAACGGCCCTAGCAACGGCCCTAGCAACGGCCCTAACAACGGCCCTAACCACGGCCCTAGCAACGGCCCTAGCAACGGCCCTAACAACGGCCCTAGCAACGGCCCTAACAAAGGCCCTAGCAATGGCCCTAGCAACGGCCCAAACAACGGCCCTAACCACGGCCATAGCAACGGCCCTAGCAACGGCTTTAACAACGGCCCTAGCAACGGCCCTAACAACGGCCCTAGCAACGGCCCTCGCAACGGCCCTAGCAACGGCCTTACCAAAGGCCCTAGCAACGGCCCTTGCAACGGCCCTAACAAGGTCCCTAGCAACGGCCCTAGCAACGGCCCTAGCAACGGCCCTAGCAACGACCCTAACAAGGGCCCTAGCAACGGCCCTAGCAACGGCCCTAGCAACGGACCTAACAACGGCCCTAGCAACGGCCCTAGAAACTGCCCTAGCAACGGCCCTAAAAAGGGCCCTAGCAACGGCCCTAACAACGGCCCTTGCAACGGCCCTAGCAACGGCCCTAGCAAGAGCCCTAACAACGGCCCTAACAACGGCCCTAGCAACGGCCCTAGCAACGGCCCTAACAACGGCCCTAGCAACGGCCCTAGCAACGGCCCTAGCAACGGCCCTAACAACGGCCCTAACCACGGCCCTAGCAACGGCCCTAGCAACGGCCCTAGCAACGGCCCGAGCAACGGCCCTAGCAACGGCCCTAACAAAGGCCCTAGCAACGGCCCTAGCAACGGCCCAAACAACGGCCCTAACCACGGCCCTAGCAACGGCCCTAGCAACGGCCCTAACAACGGCCCTAGCAACGGCCCTAACAAGGGCCTTTGAAACGGCCCTAGCAACGGCCCTAGCAACGGCCCTAACAAGGGCCCTAGCAACGGCCCTAGCAACGGCCCTAACAACGGCCCTAGCAACAGCCCTACCAACGGCCCTAACAACTGCCCTAACAACGGCCCTAGCAACGGCCCTAGCAACGGCCCTAACAATGGCCCTAACAACGGCCGTAACAACGGCCCTAGCAACGGCCCTAGCAACGGCCCTAACAAGGGCCCTAGCAACGGCCCTAACAAGGGCCCTAGCAACGGCCCTAACAAGGGCCCTAGCAACGGCCCTAGCAACGACCCTAGCAACGGCCCTAACAACGGCCCTAGCAACGGCCCTACCAACGGCCCTAACAACGGCCCTAACAACGGCCCTAGCAACGGCCCTAGCAACGGCCCTACCAACGGCCCTACCAACGGCCCTAACAACGGCCCTAGCAACGGCCCTAACAACGGCCCTAGCAATGGCCCTAGCAACGGCCCTAACAAGGGCCCTAGCAACGGCCCTAACAAGGGCCCTAGCAACGGCCCTAACAAGGGCCCTAGCAACGGCCCTAACATGGGCCCTAGCAACGGCCCTAACAAGGGCCCTAGCAACGGCCCTAACAAGGGCCCTAGCAACGGCCCTAGCAACGGCCCTAGCAACGGCCCTAGCAACGGCCCTAACTACGGCCTTTGAAACGGCCCTAGCAACGGCCCTAGCAACGGCCCTAACAAGGGCCCTAGCAACGGCCCTAACAACGGCCTTTGAAACGGCCCTAGCAACGGCCCTAGCAACGGCCCTAACAAGGGCCCTAGCAACGGCCCTAGCAACGGCCCTAGCAACGGCCCTAACAACGGCCTTTGAAACGGCCCTAACAAGGTCCCTAGCAACGGCCCTAGCAACGGCCGTAACAAGGGCCCTAGCAACGGCCCAAACAAGGGCCCTAACATCGACCCTAACAACGGCCCTAGCAACGGCCCTAGCAACAGCCCTAACAAGGGCCCTAACAACGGCCCTTGCAACGGCCCTACCAACGGCCCTACCAACGGCCCTTGCAACGGCCCTAACAAGGTCCCTAGCAACGACCCTAGCAACGGCCTTAGCAACGGCCCTAAAAAGGGCCCTAGCAACGGCCCTAACAACGGCCCTTGAAACGGCCCTAGGAACAACCCTAGCAACGGCCCTAGCAACGGCCCTAGCAACGGCCCTAACAACGGCCCTAGCAACGGCCCTAACAATGGCCCTAGCAACGGCCCTAACAACGGCCTTTGAAACGGCCCTAGCAAAGGCCCTAGCAACGGCCCTAACAAGGGCCCTAGCAACGGCCCTAGCAACGGCCCTAACAATGGCCCTAGCAACGGCCCTACCAACGGCCCTAACAACGGCCCTAACAACGGCCCTAATAACGGCCCTAGCAACGGCCCTAGCAACGGCCCTAACAAGGGCCCTAACAACGGCCGTAACAACGGCCCTAGCAACGGCCCTAGCAACGGCCCTAACAAGGGCCCTAGCAACGGCCCTAACAAGGGCCCTAGCTACGGCCCTAACAAGGGCCCTAGCAACGGCCCTAGCAACGGCCCTAGCAACGGCCCTAGCAACGGCCCTAGCAACGGCCCTACCAACGGCCCTAACAACGGCCCTAACAACGGCCCTAGCAACGGCCCTAGCAACGGCCCTAACAAGGGCCCTAGCAACGGCCCTAACAACGGCCTTTGAAACGGCCGTAGCAACGGCCCTAGCAACGGCCCTACCAACGGCCCTAACAACGGCCCTAACAACGGCCCTAGCAACGGCCCTAGCAACGGCCCTAGCAACGGCCCTAACAAGGGCCCTAGCAACGGCCCTAACAACGGCCTTTGAAACGGCCCTAGCAACGGCCCTTGAAACGGCCCTAACAACGGCCCTAGCAACGGCCCTAGCAACGGCCCTAGCAACGGCCCTAACAAGGGCCCTAGCAACGGCCCTAACAACAACCTTTGAAACGGCCCTAGCAACGGCCCTAGCAACGGCCCTAACAAGGGCCCTAACAAAGGCCCTAACAAGGGCCCTAGCAACGGCCCAAACAAGGGCCCTAGCAACGGCCCTAACAAGGGCACTAGCAACGGCCCTAACAAGGGCCCTAACAACGGCCCTAGCAACGGCCCTAGCAACGGCCCTTACAACGGCCCTAGCAACGGCCCTAACAACGGCCCTAGCAACGGCCCTAACAACGGCCTTTGAAACGGCCCTAGCAACAGACCTAGCAACGGCCCTAACAAGGGCCCTAGCAACGGCCCTAACAAGGGCCCTAGCAACGGCCCTAACAACGGCCTTTGAAACGACCCTAGCAACGGCCCTAGCAACGGCCCTAACAAGGGCCCTAGCAACGGCCTAAACAAGGGCCCTAACAGCGACCCTAACAACGGCCCTAGCAACGGCCCTAGCAACGGCCCTACCAACGGCCCTACCAACGGCCCTAACAAGGGCCCTAGCAACGGCCCTAACAAGGGCCCTAGCAACGGCCCTAACAAGGGCCCTAGCAACGGCCCTAACAAGGGCCCTAGCAACGGCCCTAGCAACGGCCCTAGCAACGGCCCTAGCAACGGCCCTAGCTACGGCCCTAGCAACGGCCCTAGCAACGGCCATAGCAACGGCCCTAGCAACGGCCCTAGCAACGGCCGTAGCAACGGCCCTAGCAACGGCCCTAGCAACGGCCCTAACAAGGGTCCTAGAAACGGCCCTAGCAACGGCCCTAACAACGGCCCTAGCAACGGCCCTAGCAACGGCCCTAGCAACGGCCCTAACAAGGGCCCTAGCAACGGCCCTAAGAACGGCCCTTGAAACGGCCCTAGGAACAACCCTAGCAACGGCCCTAGCAACGGCCCTAGCAACGGCCCTAACAAGGGCCCTAGCAACGGCCCTACCAACGGCCCTAACAAGGGCCCTAGCAACGGCCCAAACAAGGGCCCTAACAACGACCCTAACAACGGCCCTAGCAACGGCCCTAGCAACAGCCCTAACAAGGGCCCTAGCAACGGCCCTAGCAACGGCCCTAACAACGGCCCTAGCAACGGCCCTACCAACGGCCCTACCAACGGCCCTAACAACGAGCCTAGCAACGGCCCTAGCAACGGCCCTAACAACGGCCCTAGCAACGGACCTAGCAACGGCCCTAGCAACGGCCCTACCAAAGGCCCTAGCAACGGCCCTTGCAACGGCCCTAACAAGGTCCCTAGCAACGACCCTAGCAACGGCCTTAGCAACGGCCCTAACAAGGGCCCTAGCAACGGCCCTAACAACGGCCCTTGAAACGGCCCTAGGAACAACCCTAGCAACGGCCCTAGCAACGGCCCTAGCAACGGCCCTAACAACGGCCCTAGTAACGGCCCTAACAAGGGCCCTAGCAACGGCCCTAACAACGGCCCTTGAAACGGCCCTAGGAACAACCCTAGCAACGGCCCTAGCAACGGCCCTAGCAAAGGCCCAAACAAGGGCCCTAGCAACGGCCCTAGCAACAACTTTAGCAACGGCCCTAACAACGGACCTAGCAACGGCCCTAACAAGGGCCCTAGCAACGGCCCTAGCAACGGCCTTAGCAACGGCCCGAACAAGGGCTCTAGCAACGGCCCTAACGACGGCCCTTGCAACGGCCCTAGCAAAGGCCCTAGCAAAGGCCCTAGCAATGGCCCTAGCAACGGCCCTAGCAACGGTTCTAACAAGGGCCCTAGCAACGGCCCTAGCAACGGCCCTAGCAACGGACCTAACAACGGCCCTAGCAACGGCCCTAGAAACGGCCCTAGCAACGGCCCTAAAAAGGGCCCTAGCAACGGACCTAACAACGGCCCTTGCAACGGCCCTAGCAACGGCCCTAGCAAGAGCCCTAACAACGGCCCTAACAACGGCCCTAACCACGGCCCTAGCAACGGCCCTAGCAACGGCCCTAGCAACGGCCCTAGCAACGGCCCTAGCAACGGCCCTAACAACGGCCCTAACCACGGCCCTAGCAACGGCCCTAGCAACGGCCCTAGCAACGGCCCTAACAACGGCCCTAGCAACGGCCCTAGCAACGGCCCTAGCAACGGCCCTAACAACGGCCCTAACCACGGCCCTAGCAACGGCCCTAGCAACGGCCCTAGCAACGGCCCTAGCAACGGCCCTAGCAACGGCCCTAACAAAGGCCCTAGCAACGGCCCTAGCAAGGGCCCAAACAACGGCCCTAACCACGGCCCTAGCAACGGCCCTAGCAACGGCCCTAACAACGGCCCTAGCAACGGCCCTAACAAGGGCCCTAGCAACGGCCCTAACAACGGCCTTTGAAACGGCCCTAGCAACGGCCCTAGCAACGGCCCTAACAAGGGCCCTAGCAACGGCCCTAGCAACGGCCCTAACAACGGCCCTAGCAACGGCCCTACCAACGGCCCTAACAACTGCGCTAACAACGGCCCTAGCAACGGCCCTAGCAACGGCCCTAACAATGGCCCTAACAACGGCCGTAACAACGGCCCTAGCAACGGCCCTAGCAACGGCCCTAACAAGGGCACTAGCAACGGCCCTAACAAGGGCCCTAGCAACGGCCCTAACAAGGGCCCTAGCAACGGCCCTAGCAACGACCCTAGCAACGGCCCTAACAACGGCCCTAGCAACGGCCCTACCAACGGCCCTACCAACGGCCCTAACAACGGCCCTAGCAACGGCCCTAGCAATGGCCCTAGCAACGGCCCTAACAAGGGCCCTAGCAACGGCCCTAACAAGGGCCCTAGCAACGGCCCTAACAAGGGCCCTAGCAACGGCCCTAACAAGGGCCCTAGCAACGGCCCTAACAAGGGCCCTAGCAACGGCCCTAACATGGGCCCTAGCAACGGCCCTAACAAGGGCCCTAGCAACGGCCCTAACAAGGGCCCTAGCAACGGCCCTAGCAACGGCCCTAGCAACGGCCCTAGCAACGGCCCTAGCAACGGCCCTAACAACGGCCCTAGCAACGGCCCTAGCAACGGCCCTAGCAACGGCCCTAACAACGGCCCTAACCACGGCCCTAGCAACGGCCCTAGCAACGGCCCTAGCAACGGCCCTAGCAACGGCCCTAGCAACGGCCCTAACAAAGGCCCTAGCAACGGCCCTAGCAAGGGCCCAAACAACGGCCCTAACCACGGCCCTAGCAACGGCCCTAGCAACGGCCCTAACAACGGCCCTAGCAACGGCCCTAACAAGGGCCCTAGCAACGGCCCTAACAACGGCCTTTGAAACGGCCCTAGCAACGGCCCTAGCAACGGCCCTAACAAGGGCACTAGCAACGGCCCTAACAAGGGCCCTAGCAACGGCCCTAACAAGGGCCCTAGCAACGGCCCTAGCAACGACCCTAGCAACGGCCCTAACAACGGCCCTAGCAACGGCCCTACCAACGGCCCTAGCAACGGCCCTAACTACGGCCTTTTAAACGGCCCTAGCAACGGCCCTAGCAACGGCCCTAACAAGGGCCCTAGCAACGGCCCTAACAACGGCCTTTGAAACGGCCCTAGCAACGGCCCTAGCAACGGCCCTAACAAGGGCCCTAGCAACGGCCCTAGCAACGGCCCTAACAACGGCCCTAGCAACAGCCCTACCAACGGCCCTAACAACTGCCCTAACAACGGCCCTAGCAACGGCCCTAACAACGGCCCTAACAATGGCCCTAACAACGGCCGTAACAACGGCCCTAGCAACGGCCCTAGCAACGGCCCTAACAAGGGCCCTAGCAACGGCCCTAACAAGGGCCCTAGCAACGGCCCTAACAAGGGCCCTAGCAACGGCCCTAGCAACGACCCTAGCAACGGCCCTAACAATGGCCCTAACAACGGCCCTAACAACGGCCCTAGCAACGGCCCTAGCAACGGCCCTACAAACGGCCCTACCAACGGCCCTAACAACGGCCCTAGCAACGGCCCTAACAACGGCCCTAGCAAGGGCCCTAGCAACGGCCCTAACAAGGGCCCTAGCAACGGCCCTAACAAGGGCCCTAGCAACGGCCCTAACAAGGGCCCTAGCAACGGCCCTAACAAGGGCCCTAGCAACGGCCCTAACAAGGGCCCTAGCAACGGCCCTAACAAGGGCCCTAGCAACGGCCCTAACAAGGGCCCTAGCAACAGCCCTAGCAATGGCCCTAGCCACGGCCCTAACAAGGGCCCTAGCAACGGCCCTAGCAACGGCCCTAGCAACGGCCCTAGCAACGGCCCTAGCAAAGGCCCTAGCAACGGCCTAAACAAGGGCCCTAACAACGACCCTAACAACGGCCCTAGCAACGGCCCTAGCAACGGCCCTAACAACGGCCCTAACCACGGCCCTAGCAACGGCCCTAGCAACGGCCCTAGCAACAGACCTAGCAACGGACCTAACAAAGGCCCTAGCAACGGCCCTAGCAACGGCCCAAACAACGGCCCTAACCCCGGCCATAGCAACGGCCCTAGCAACGGCCCTACCAAAGGCCCTAGCAACGGCCCTTGCAACGGCCCTAACAAGGTCCCTAGCAACGACCCTAGCAACGGCCTTAGCAACAGCCCTAGCAACGGACCTAACAAGGGCCCTAGCAACGGCCCTAGCAACGGCCCTAGCAACGGCCCTAGCAACGGCCCTAACAAGGGCCCTAGCAACGGCCCTAGCAACGGCCCTAGCAACGGCCCTAGCAACGGCCCTTGCAACGGCCCTAACAATGTCCCTAGCAACGACCCTAGCAACGGCCTTAGCAACAGCCCTAGCAACGGCCCTAACAAGGGCCCTAGCAACGGCCCTACCAAAGGCCCTAGCAACAGCCCTTGCAACGGCCCTAGCAACGGCCCTAGCAACGGCTCTAGCAACGGCCCTAACAAGGGCCCTAGCAACGGCCCTAACAACGGCCCTTGAAAAGGCCCTAGGAAAAACCCTAGCAACGGCCCTAGCAACGGCCCTAGCAACGGCCCTAACAAGGGCCCTAGCAACGGCCCTAACAACGGCCTTTGAAACGGCCCTAGCAACGGCCCTAGCAACGGCCCTAACAAGGGCCCTAGCAACGGCCTAAACAAGGGCCCTAACAACGACCCTAACAACGGCCCTAGTAACGGCCCTAGCAACGGCCCTACCAACGGCCCTACCAACGGCCCTAACAAGGGCCCTAGCAACGGCCCTAGCAACGGCCCTAACAAGGGCCCTAGCAACGGCCCTAACAAGGGCCCTAGCAACGGCCCTAACAAGGGCCCTAGCAACGGCCCTAACAAGGGCCCTAGCAACGGCCCTAGCAACGGCCCTTGCAACGGCCCTAGCAACGGCCCTAGCTACAGCCCTAGCAACGGCCCTAGCAACGGCCATAGCAACGGCCCTAGCAACGGCCCTAGCAACGGCCCTAACAAGGGTCCTAGAAACGGCCCTAGCAACGGCCCTAGCAACGGCCCTAGCAACGGCCCTAGCAACGGCCCTAGCAACGGCCCTAACAAGGGCCCTAGCAACGGCCCTAAGAACGGCCCTTGAAACGGCCCTAGGAACAACCCTAGCAACGGCCCTAGCAACGGCCCTAGCAACGGCCCTAACAAGGGCCCTAACAACGGCCTTTGAAACGGCCCTAGCAACGGCCCTAGCAACGGCCCTAACAAGGGCCCTAGCAACGGCCTAAACAAGGGCCCTAACAACGACCCTAACAACGGCCCTAGCAACGGCCCTAGCAACGGCCCTACCAACGGCCCTACCAACGGCCCTAACAAGGGCCCTAGCAACGGCCCTAGCAACGGCCCTAACAAGGGCCCTAGCAACGGCCCTAACAAGGGCCCTAGCAACGGCCCTAACAAGGGCCCTAGCAACGGCCCTAGCAACGGCCCTAGCAACGGCCCTAGCAACGGCCCTAGCTACGGCCCTAGCAACGGCCCTAGCAACGGCCATAGCAACGGCCCTAGCAACGGCCCTAGCAACGGCCGTAGCAACGGCCCTAGCAACGGCCCTAGCAACGGCCCTAACAAGGGTCCTAGAAACGGCCCTAGCAACGGCCCTAGCAACGGCCCTAGCAACGGCCCTAGCAACGGCCCTAACAAGGGCCCTAGCAACGGCCCTAAGAACGGCCCTTGAAACGGCCCTAGGAACAACCCTAGCAACGGCCCTAGCAACGGCCCTAGCAACGGCCCTAACAAGGGCCCTAGCAACGGCCCTAACAACGGCCTTTGAAACGGCCCTAGCAACGGCCCTAGCAACGGCCCTAGCAACAGCCCTAACAAGGGCCCTAGCAACGGCCCTAGCAACGGCCCTAACAACGGCCCTAGCAACAGCCCTAACAACGGCCCTAGCAACGGCCCTAGCAACGGCCCTAGCAACGGCCCTACCAAAGGCCCTAGCAACGGCCCTTGCAATGGCCCTAACAAGGTCCCTAGCAACGACCCTAGCAACGGCCTTAGCAACGGCCCTAACAAGGGCCCTAGCAACGGCCCTAACAACGGCCCTTGAAACGGCCCTAGGAACAACCCTAGCAATGGACCTAGCAACGGCCCTAGCAACGGCCCTAACAACGGCCCTAGCTACGGCCCTAACAAGGGCCCTAGCAACGGCCCTAACAACGGCCTTTGAAACGGCCCTAGCAACGGCCCTAGCAACGGCCCTAACAAGGGCCCTAGCAACGGCCTAAACAAGGGCCCTAGCAACGGCCCTAACAAGGGCCATAGCAACGGCCCTAGCAACGGCCCTAACAAGAGCCCTAGCAACGGCCCTAACAACGGCCCTTGAAACGGCCCTAGGAAAAACCCTAGCAACGGCCCTAGCAACGGCCCTAGCAACGGCCCTAGCAACGGCCCTAGCAACGGTTCTAATAAGGGCCCTAGCAACGGCCCTAACAACGGCCTTTGAAACGGCCCTAGCAACGACCCTAGCAACGGCCCTAACAAGGGCCCTAGCAACGGCCTAAACAAGGGCCCTAACAACGACCCTAACAACGGCCCTAGCAACGGCCCTAGCAACGGCCCTACCAACGGCCCTACCAACGGCCCTAACAAGGGCCCTAGCAACGGCCCTAGCAACGGCCCTAACAAGGGCCCTAGCAACGGCCCTAACAAGGGCCCTAGCAACGGCCCTAACAAGGGCCCTAGCAACGGCCCTAACAAGGGCCCTAGCAACGGCCCTAGCAACGGCCCTAGCAACGGCCCTAGTACGGCCCTAGCAACGGCCCTAGCAACGGCCATAGCAACGGCCCTAGCAACGGCCCTAGCAACGGCCGTAGCAACGGCCCTAGCAACGGCCCTAGCAACGGCCCTAGCAAGGGTCCTAGAAACGGCCCTAGCAACGGCCCTAACAACGGCCCTAGCAACGGCCCTAGCAACGACCCTAGCAACGGCCCTAACAAGGGCCCTAGCAACGGCCCTAACAACGGCCTTTGAAACGGCCCTAGCAACGGCCCTAACAAGGGCCCTAACAACGACCCTAACAACGACCCTAGCAACGGCCCTAGCAACAGCCCTAACAAGGGCCCTAGCAACGGCCCTAGCAACGGCCCTAACAACGGCCCTAGCAACGGCCCTAGCAACGGCCCTAGCAACGGCCCTACCAAAGGCCCTAGCAACGGCCCTTGCAACGGCCCTAACAAGGTCCCTAGCAACGACCCTAGCAACGGCCTTAGCAACGGCCCTAACAAGGGCCCTAGAAACGGCCCTAACAACGGCCCTTGAAACGGCCCTAGGAACAACCCTAGCAACGGTCCTAGCAACGGCCCTAGCAACGGCCCTAACAACGGCCCTAGCAACGGCCCTAACAAGGGCCATAGCAACGGCCCTAACAACGGCCCTAGCAACGGCCCTAAGAAGGGCCCTAGCAACGGCCCTAGCAACGGCCCTAACAACGGCCCTAGCAACGGCCCTACCAACGGCCCTAACAACGGCCCTAACAACGGCCCTAGCAACGGCCCTAACAAGGGCTCTAACAACGGCCGTAACAACGGCCTTAGCAACGGCCCTAGCAACGGCCCTAACAAGGGCCCTAGCAACGGCCCTAACAAGGGCCCTAACAACGGCCCTAACAACGGCTTTAGCAACGGCCCTAAACGGCCCTACCAACGGCCCTAACAACGGCCCTAACAACGGCCCTAGCAACGGCCCTAGCAACGGCCCTAACAACGGCCCTAGGAATGGCCCTAGCGACGGCCCTAACAAGGGCCCTAGCAACGGCCCTAACAAGGGCCCTAGCAACGGCCCTAACAAGGGCCCTAGCAACGGCCCTAACCAGGGCCCTAGCAACGGCCCTAACAAGGGCCCTAGCAACGGCCCTAGCAACGGCCCTAGCAACGGCCCTAGCTACGGCCCTAGCAACGGCCCTAACAAGGGCCCTAGCAACGGCCCAAACAAGGGCCCTAGCAACGGCCCTAACAAGGGCCCTAGCAACGGCCCTAACAACGGCCTTTGAAACGGCCCTAGCAACGGCCCTAGCAACGGCCCTAACAACGGCCCTAGCAACGGCCCTACCAACGGCCCTAACAACGGCCCTAGCAACGGCCCTACCAACGGCCCTAACAACGGCCCTAACAACGGCCCTAGCAACGGCCCTAGATACGGCCTAACAAAGGCCCTAACAACGACCGTAACAACGGCCCTAGCCACGGTCCTAGCAACGGCCCTAACAAGGGCCCTAGCAACGGCCCTAACAAGGGCCCTAGCAACGGCCCTAGCAACGACCCGAGCAACGGCCCTAACAACGGCCCTAGCAACGGCCCTACCAACGGCCCTAACAACGGCCCTAACAACGGCCCTAGCAACGGCCCTAACAACGGCCCTAGCAACGGCCATAACAACGGCCCTAGCAACGGCCCTAGCAACGGCCCTAACAAGGGCCCTAGCAACGGCCCTAACAAGGGCCCTAGCAACGGCCCTAACAAGGGCCCTAGCAACGGCCCTAACAAGGGCCCTAGCAACGGCCCTAACAAGGGCCCTAGCAACGGCCCTAGCAACGGCCCTAGAAACGGCCCTAGCTACGGCCCTAGCAACGGCCCTAACATGGGCCCTATCAACGGCCCTAACAAGGGCCCTAGCAACGGCCCAAAGAAGGGCCCTAGCAACGGCCCTAACAAGGGCCATAGCAACGGCCCTAGCAACGGCCCTAGCAACGGCCCTAGCTACGGCCCTAGCAACGGCCCTAGCAACGGCCCTAGCAACGGCCTTAGCAACGGCCCTAGCAACGGCCCTAGCAACGGCCCTAGCAATGGCCCTACCCACGGCCATAACAAGGGCCCTAGCAACGGCCCTAGCAACGGCCCTAACAACGGCCCTAGAAACGGCCCTAGCAACGGCTCTAGCAACGGCCCTAGCAACGGCCCTAACAAGGGCCCTAGCAACGGCCCTAACAACGGCCCTTGAAACGACCCTAGGTAAAACCCTAGCAACGGCCCTAGCAACGGCCCTAGCAACGGCCCTAACAAGGGCCCTAGCAACGGCCCTAACAACGGCCTTTGAAACGGCCGTAGCAACGGCCCTAGCAACGGCCCTAACAAGGGCCCTAGCAACGGCCTAAACAAGGGCCCTAAAAACGACCCTAACAACGGCCCTAGCAACGGCCCTAGCAACGGCCCTAACAAGGGCCCTAACAACGGCTGTAACAACGGCCCTAGCAACGGCCCTAGCAACGGCCCTAACAAGGGCCCTAGCAACGGCCCTAACAAGGGCCCTAGCAACGGCCCTAAAAAGGGCCCTAGCAACGGCCCTAACAAGGGCCCTAGCAACGGCCCTAGCAACGGCCCTAGCTACGGCCCTAGCAACGGCCATAGCAACGGCCCTAGCAACGGCCCTAGCAACGGCCCTAGCAAGGGCCCTAGCAACGGCCCTAACAACGGCCTTTGAAACGGCCCTAACAAGGTCCCTAGCAACGGCCCTAGCAACGGCCGTAACAAGGGCCCTAGCAACGGCCCAAACAAGGGCCCTAACAACGACCCTAACAACGGCCCTAGCAACGGCCCTAGCAACAGCCCTAACAAGGGCCCTAACAACGGCCCTAGCAACGGCCCTACCAACGGCCCTACCAACGGCCCTTGCAACGGCCCTAACAAGGTCCCTAGCAACGACCCTAGCAACGGCCTTAGCAACGGCCCTAAAAAGGGCCCTAGCAACGGCCCTAACAACGGCCCTTGAAACGGCCCTAGGAACAACCCTAGCAACGGCCCTAGCAACGGCCCTAGCAACGGCCCTAACAACGGCCCTAGCAACGGCCCTAACAATGGCCCTAGCAACGGCCCTAACAACGGCCTTTGAAACGGCCCTAGCAACGGCCCTAGCAACGGCCCTAACAAGGGCCCTAGCAACGGCCCTAGCAACGGCCCTAACAACGGCCCTAGCAACGGCCCTACCAACGGCCCTAACAACGGCCCTAACAACGGCCCTAATAACGGCCCTAGCAACGGCCCTAGCAACGGCCCTAACAATGGCCCTAGCAACGGCCCTAACAACGGCCTTTGAAACGGCCCTAGCAACGGCCCTAGCAACGGCCCTAACAACGGCCTTTGAAACGGCCGTAGCAACGGCCCTAGCAACGGCCCTACCAACGGCCCTAACAACGGCCCTAACAATGGCCCTAGCAACGGCCCTAGCAACGGCCCTAGCAACGGCCCTAACAAGGGCCCTAGCAACGGCCCTAACAACGGCCTTTGAAACGGCCCTAGCAACGGCCCTTGAAACGGCCCTAACAACGGCCCTAGCAACGGCCCTAGCAACGGCCCTAGCAACGGCCCTAACAAGGGCCCTAGCAACGGCCCTAACAACAACCTTTGAAACGGCCCTAGCAACGGCCCTAGCAACGGCCCTAACAAGGGCCCTATCAAAGGCCCTAACAAGGGCCCTAGCAACGGCCCAAACAAGGGCCCTAGCAACGGCCCTAACAAGGGCACTAGCAACGGCCCTAACAAGGGCCCTAACAACGGCCCTAGCAACGGCCCTAGCAACGGCCCTTACAACGGCCCTAGCAACGGCCCTAACAACGGCCCTAGCAACGGCCCTAACAACGGCCTTTGAAACGGCCCTAGCAACAGACCTAGCAACGGCCCTAACAAGGGCCCTAGCAACGGCCCTAACAAGGGCCCTAGCAACGGCCCTAACAACGGCCTTTGAAACGGCCCTAGCAACGGCCCTAGCAACGGCCCTAACAAGGGCCCTAGCAACGGCCCTAACAACGGCCCTAGCAACGGCCCTAACAACGGCCTTTGAAACGGCCCTAGCAACGGCCCTAACAAGAACCCTAGCAACGGCCCTAGCAACGGCCCTAGCAACGGCCCTAGCTACGGCCCTAGCAACGGCCCTAACAAGGGACCTAGCAACGGCCCTAGTAATGGCCCTAACAAGGGCCGTAGAAACGGCCCTAACAAGTGCCCTAGCAACGGCCCAAACAAGGGCCCTAGCAACGGCCCTAACAACGGCCCTAACAAGGGCCGTAGCAACGGCCCTAACAAGGGCCCTAGCAACGGCCCTAACAAGGGCCCTAGCAACGGCCCTAGTAACGGCCCTAACAAGAGCCGTAGCAACGGCCCTAGCAACGGCCTTAGCAAAGGCCCTAACAAGGGCCCTAGCAACGGTCCTAACAAGGGCCCTAGCAACGGCCCTAACAAGGGCCCTAGCAACGGCCCTAACAAGGGCCCTAGCAACGGCCCTAGCAACGGCCCTAGCAACGGCCCTAGCAACGGCCCTAACAAGGGCCCTAGCAACGGCCCTAGCAACGGCCCTAACAACGGCCCTAACAAGGGCCCTAGCAACGGCCCTAGCAACGGCCCCAACAAGGGCCCTAGCAACGGCCCTAGCAACGGCCCTTAAAAGGGCCCTAGCAACGGCCCTAGCAACGGCCCTAGCAACGGCCCAGCAACGGCCCTAACAAGGGCCCTAGCAACGGCCCCTGCAAAGGCCCTAACAAGGGCCCTAGCAACGGCCCTAGCAACGGCCCTAACAACGGCCCTAGCAACGGCCCTAACAAGGGCCCTAGCAACGGCCCTAACAAGGGCCCTAGCAACGGCCCTAACAAGGGCCCTAGCAACGGCCCTAGCAACGGCCCTAGAAACGGCCCTAGCTACGGCCCTAGCAACGGCCCTAACATGGGCCCTATCAACGGCCCTAACAAGGGCCCTAGCAACGGCCCAAAGAAGGGCCCTAGCAACGGCCCTAACAAGGGCCATAGCAACGGCCCTAGCAACGGACCTAGCAACGGCCCTAGCTACGGCCCTAGCAACGGCCCTAGCAACGGCCCTAGCAACGGCCTTAGCAACGGCCCTAGCAACGGCCCTAGCAACGGCCCTAGCAATGGCCCTACCCACGGCCATAACAAGGGCCCTAGCAACGGCCCTAGCAACGGCCCTAACAACGGCCTTTGAAACGGTCGTAGCAACGGCCCTAGCAACGGCCCTAACAAGGGCCCTAGCAACGGCCTAAACAAGGGCCCTAAAAACGACCCTAACAACGGCCCTAGCAACGGCCCTAGCAACGGCCCTAACAAGGGCCCTAACAACGGCTGTAACAACGGCCCTAGCAACGGCCCTAGCAACGGCCCTAACAAGGGCCCTAGCAACGGCCCTAACAAGGGCCCTAGCAACGGCCCTAAAAAGGGCCCTAGCAACGGCCCTAACAAGGGCCCTAGCAACGGCCCTAGCAACGGCCCTAGCTACGGCCCTAGCAACGGCCATAGCAACGGCCCTAGCAACGGCCCTAGCAACGGCCCTAGCAAGGGCCCTAGCAACGGCCCTAACAACGGCCTTTGAAACGGCCCTAACAAGGTCCCTAGCAACGGCCCTAGCAACGGCCGTAACAAGGGCCCTAGCAACGGCCCAAACAAGGGCCCTAACAACGACCCTAACAACGGCCCTAGCAACGGCCCTAGCAACAGCCCTAACAAGGGCCCTAACAACGGCCCTAGCAACGGCCCTACCAACGGCCCTACCAACGGCCCTTGCAACGGCCCTAACAAGGTCCCTAGCAACGACCCTAGCAACGGCCTTAGCAACGGCCCTAAAAAGGGCCCTAGCAACGGCCCTAACAACGGCCCTTGAAACGGCCCTAGGAACAACCCTAGCAACGGCCCTAGCAACGGCCCTAGCAACGGCCCTAACAACGGCCCTAGCAACGGCCCTAACAATGGCCCTAGCAACGGCCCTAACAACGGCCTTTGAAACGGCCCTAGCAACGGCCCTAGCAACGGCCCTAACAAGGGCCCTAGCAACGGCCCTAGCAACGGCCCTAACAACGGCCCTAGCAACGGCCCTACCAACGGCCCTAACAACGGCCCTAACAACGGCCCTAATAACGGCCCTAGCAACGGCCCTAGCAACGGCCCTAACAATGGCCCTAGCAACGGCCCTAACAACGGCCTTTGAAACGGCCCTAGCAACGGCCCTAGCAACGGCCCTAACAACGGCCTTTGAAACGGCCGTAGCAACGGCCCTAGCAACGGCCCTACCAACGGCCCTAACAACGGCCCTAACAACGGCCCTAGCAACGGCCCTAGCAACGGCCCTAGCAACGGCCCTAACAAGGGCCCTAGCAACGGCCCTAACAACGGCCTTTGAAACGGCCCTAGCAACGGCCCTTGAAACGGCCCTAACAACGGCCCTAGCAACGGCCCTAGCAACGGCCCTAGCAACGGCCCTAACAAGGGCCCTAGCAACGGCCCTAACAACAACCTTTGAAATGGCCCTAGCAACGGCCCTAGCAACGGCCCTAACAAGGGCCCTATCAAAGGCCCTAACAAGGGCCCTAGCAACGGCCCAAACAAGGGCCCTAGCAACGGCCCTAACAAGGGCACTACCAACGGCCCTAACAAGGGCCCTAACAACGGCCCTAGCAACGGCCCTAGCAACGGCCCTTACAACGGCCCTAGCAACGGCCCTAACAACGGCCCTAGCAACGGCCCTAACAACGGCCTTTGAAACGGCCCTAGCAACAGACCTAGCAACGGCCCTAACAAGGGCCCTAGCAACGGCCCTAACAAGGGCCCTAGCAACGGCCCTAACAACGGCCTTTGAAACGGCCCTAGCAACGGCCCTAGCAACGGCCCTAACAAGGGCCCTAGCAACGGCCCTAACAACGGCTCTAGCAACGGCCCTAACAACGGCCTTTGAAACGGCCCTAGCAACGGCCCTAACAAGAACCCTAGCAACGGCCCTAGCAACGGCCCTAGCAACGGCCCTAGCTACGGCCCTAGCAACGGCCCTAACAAGGGCCCTAGCAACGGCCCTAGTAATGGCCCTAACAAGGGCCGTAGCAACGGCCCTAACAAGTGCCCTAGCAACGGCCCGAACAAGGGCCCTAGCAACGGCCCTAACAACGGCCCTAACAGGGGCCGTAGCAACGGCCCTAACAAGGGCCCTAGCAACGGCCCTAACAAGGGCCCTAGCAACGGCCCTAGTAACGGCCCTAACAAGAGCCGTAGCAACGGCCCTAGCAACGGCCCTAGCAAAGGCCCTAACAAGGGCCCTAGCAACGGTCCTAACAAGGGTCCTAGCAACGGCCCTAACAAGGGCCCTAGCAACGGCCCTAACAAGGGCCCTAGCAACGGCCCTAGCAACGGCCCTAGCAACGGCCCTAGCAACGGCCCTAACAAGGGCCCTAGCAACGGCCCTAGCAACGGCCCTAACAACGGCCCTAACAAGGGCCCTAGCAACGGCCCTAGCAACGGCCCCAACAAGGGCCCTAGCAACGGCCCTAGCAACGGCCCTTAAAAGGGCCCTAGCAACGGCCCTAGCAACGGCCCTAGCAACGGCCCAGCAACGGCCCTAACAAGGGCCCTAGCAACGGCCCCTGCAAAGGCCCTAACAAGGGCCCTAGCAACGGCCCTAGCAACGGCCCTAACAACGGCCCTTGAAACGGCCCTAGGAACAACCCTAGAAACGGCCCTAGCAACGGCCCTAGCAACGGCCCTAACAACGGCCCTAGCAACGGCCCTAACAAGGGCCCTAGCAACGGCCCTAACAACGGCCCTTGAAACGGCCCTAGCAACGGCCCTAGCAACGGCCCTAGCTATGGCACTAGCAACGGCCCTAACAAGGGCCCTAACAACGGCCCTAGCAACGGCCCTAACAACGGCCCTTGCAACGGCCCTAGCAACGGCCCTAGCAACGACCCTAACAACGGCCCTTGAAACGGCCCTAGGAAAAACCCTAGCAACGGCCCTAGCAACGGCCCTAGCAACGGCCCTAGCAACGGCCCTAGCAACGGTTCTAGCAACGGCCCTAGCAACGGCCCTAGCAACGGCCCTAACAACGGCCCTAGCAACGGCCCTAGCAAAGGCTCTAGCAACAGCCTTAACAAGGGCCCTTGCAACGGCCCTAGCAACGGCCCTAGCAACGGCCCTAGCAAAGGCTCTAACAACGGCCATTCAACGGCCCTAACAACGGCCCTAGCAACGGCCCTAACAACGGCCCTAACAACGGCCCTAACAACGGCCCTAACAACGACCCTAGCAACGGCCCTAGCTACGGCCATAGCAACGGCCCTAACAAGGGCCCTAGCAACGGCCCTAGCAACGGACCTAACAACGGCCCTAGCAACGGCCCTAACAAGGGCCCTAGCAACGGCCCTAATAACGGCCCTAACAACGGCCCTAGAAACGGCCATAGCAACGGCCATAGCAACGGCCCTAGCAACGGCCCTAGCAACGGCCCTAGCAACGGCCTTTGCAACGGCCCTAGCAACGGCCCTAGCAACGGCCCTAGCAACGGCCCTAACAACGGCCCTAGCAACGGCCCTAGCAACGGCCCTATCAACGGCCCTAGCAACGGCCCTAGCAACGGCCCTAACAACGACCCTAGCAACGGCCCTAGCAAAGGCTCTAGCAACGGCCTTAACAAGGGCCCTTGCAACGGCCCTAGCAACGGCCCTAGCTACGGCCCTAACAAGGGCCCTAGCAGCGGCCCTAGCAACGGACCTAACAACGGCCCTAGCAACGGCCCTAACAAGGGCCCTAGCAACGGCCCTAATAACGGCCCTAACAACGGCCCTAGAAACGGCCATAGCAACGGCCATAGCAACGGCCATAGCAACGGCCCTAGCAACGGCCCTAGCAACGGCCCTAGCAACGGCCTTTGCAACGGCCCTAGCAACGGCCCTAGCAACGGCCCTAGCAACGGCCCTAACAACGGCCCTAGCAACGGCCCTAGCAACGGCCCTAGCAACGGCCCTAGCAACGGCCCTAGCAACGGCCCTAACAACGACCCTAGCAACGGCCCTAGCAAAGGCTCTAGCAACGGCCTTAACAAGGGCCCTTGCAACGGCCCTAGCAACGGCCCTAGCAACGGCCATAGCAAGGGCCCTAGCAACGGCCATAACAACGGCCCTAGCAACGGCCCTAGCAAAGGCCCTAACAACGGCCATTCAACGGCCCTAACAACGGCCCTAGCAAAGGCCCTAACAACGGCCATAGCAACCGTTCTAACAACGGCCCTAGCAACGGCCCTAACAAGGGCCCTAACAACTGCCCTAACAACGGCCCTAGCAACGGCCCTAGCAACGGCCCTAACAAGGGCCCTAACAACGGCCCTAACAAGGGCCCTAGCAACGGCCCTAGCAACGGCCCTAGCAACGGCCCTAGCTACGGCCCTAGCAACGGCCCTAACAAGGGCCCTAGCAACGGCCCTAGCAACGGACCTAACAACGGCCCTAGCAACGGCCCTAGCAACGGCCCTAGCAACGGCCCTAACAACGGCCCTAGCAACGGCCCTAGCAATGGCCCTATCAACGGCCCTAGCAACGGCCCTAGCAACGGCCCTAACAACGGCCCTAGCAACGGCCCTAGCAAAGGCTCTAGCAACGGCCTTAACAAGGGCCCTTGCAACGGCCCTAGCAACGGCCCTAGCTACGGCCCTAACAAGGGCCCTAGCAACGGCCCTAGCAACGGACCTAACAACGGCCCTAGCAACGGCCCTAACAAGGGCCCTAGCAACGGCCCTAAAAACGGCCCTAACAACGGCCCTAGAAACGGCCATAGCAACGGCCATAGCAACGGCCCTAGCAACGGCCCTAGCAACGGCCCTAGCAACGGCCTTTGCAACGGCCCTAGCAACGGCCCTAGCAACGGCCCTAGCAACGGCCCTAACAACGGCCCTAGCAACGGCCCTAGCAACGGCCCTATCAACGGCCCTAGCAACGGCCCTAGCAACGGCCCTAACAACGACCCTAGCAACGGCCCTAGCAAAGGCTCTAGCAACGGCCTTAACAAGGGCCCTTGCAACGGCCCTAGCAACGGCCCTAGCAACGGCCATAGCAAGGGCCCTAGCAACGGCCATAACAACGGCCCTAGCAACGGCCCTAGCAACGGCCCTAGCAAAGGCCCTAACAACGGCCATTCAACGGCCCTAACAACGGCCCTAGCAAAGGCCCTAACAACGGCCATAGCAACCGTTCTAACAACGGCCCTAGCAACGGCCCTAACAAGGGCCCTAACAACTGCCCTAACAACGGCCCTAGCAACGGCCCTATCAACGGCCCTAACAAGGGCCCTAACAACGGCCCTAACAAGGGCCCTAGCAACGGCCCTAGCAACGGCCCTAGCAACGGCCCTAGCTACGGCCCTAGCAACGGCCCTAACAAGGGCCCTAGCAACGGCCCTAGCAACGGACCTAACAACGGCCCTAGCAACGGCCCTAGCAACGGCCCTAGCAACGGCCCTAACAACGGCCCTAGCAACGGCCCTAGCAACGGCCCTATCAACGGCCCTAGCAACGGCCCTAGCAACGGCCCTAACAACGACCCTAGCAACGGCCCTAGCAAAGGCTCTAGCAACGGCCTTAACAAGGGCCCTTGCAACGGCCCTAGCAACGGCCCTAGCTACGGCCCTAACAAGGGCCCTAGCAACGGCCCTAGCAACGGACCTAACAACGGCCCTAGCAACGGCCCAAACAAGGGCCCTAGTAACGGCCCTAACAAGGGCCCTAGCAACGGCCCTAACAAGGGCCCTAGCAACGGCCCTAACAAGGGCCCAAGCAACGGCCCTAACAAGGGTCCTAGCAACGGCCCTAGCAACGGCCTTAGCAACGGCCCTAGCTACGGCCCTAGCAACGGCCCTAACAAGGGCCCTAGCAACGGCCCTAGCAACAGCTCTAGCAACGGCCCTAGCAACGGCCCTAACAAGGGCCCTAGCAACGGCCCTAGCAACGGCCCTAACAAGGGCCCTAGCAACGGCCCTAGCAACGGCCCTAACAACGGCCCTAGCAACGGCCCTAGCAACGGCCCTAGCAACGGCCCTAGCAACGGCCCTAACAAGGGCCCTAGCAACTGCCCTAACAACGGCCCTTGAAACGGCCCTAGGAACAACCCTAGCAACGGCCCTAGCAACGTCCCTAACAATGGCCCTATCAACGGCCCTAACAAGGGCCCTAGCAACGGCCCAAACAAGGGCCCTAACAACGGCCCTAGCAACGGCCTTAGCAACGGCCCTAACAACGGCCCTGACAACGGTCCAAACAACGGCCCTGACAACGGACCTAACAACGGCCCTTGAAACGGCCCTAGGAACAACCCTAGCAACGGCCCTAGCAACGGCCCTAGTAACGGCCCTAACAACGGCCCAAGCAAAGGCCCTAGCAACGGCCATAACAACCGCCCTATCAACGGCCCTAACAACGGCCCTTGCAATGGCCCTAGCAACGGCCCTAGCAACGACTTTAGCAACGGCCCTAACAACGGCCCTAGCAACGGCCCTAACAACGGCCCTAGCAACGGCCCTAAAAACTTAAACAATCCTAAACCCTAAACCTTAAACCATAAACCCTAAATTTTAAACCATAAATCTAAGAATAACCATAACCCTAACCCTAACCCTAACCCTAACCCTCACCCTAACCCTAACACTAACCCTAACCCTAACCGTAACCCTAACACTAACCCTAACCCTAATCCTAACCCTAACCCTAACCCTAACCCTAACCCCTAACCCTAACCCTAACCCTAACCCTAACCTTACCCTAACCCTAACCCTAACCCTAACCCTAACCTTAACCCTAACCCTAACCGTAACCATAACACTAAACTCTAAACCCTAAACCTAATCCACCCTAAACCTTAAAAAATACTAAACCATAAACCGTAGACCCTAAACCCTAAATCTAACAATAAACCTAAACCTAATCCTAAATCTAACCCTAACCCTAAACCTAACCCTGACCCTAATCCTAACACTAACCCTATTTCTAATTCTAACCCTAACACTAATCCTAAACTTAAACCTAACCCCCTAATAATAACCCTAACCATAACACTAAAAATAACCCCTAACCTTAACCCTAACCCTAACCCTAACCCCATCCCTAACCCTAACCCTAATTGTAACCATAACACTAAACTCTAAACCCTAAACCTAATCCACCCTAAACCTTAAAAATCCTAAACAATAAACCTTAAACCCTAAACCCTAAATCTAACAATAAACCTATACCTAACCCTAAATCTAACCCTAACCCTAACCCTAACCCTAAACCTAACCCTGACCCTAACCCTAACCCTAATCCTAACACTAACCATAACCCTAACCCTAACACTAACCCTAACCTTAACCCTAATCCTAACCCTAACCCTAACCCTAAACCTAACCCTGACCCTAAACCTAACGCTAATCCTATCACTAACCATAACCCAAACACTAACCCTAACCCTAGCCCTAAACCTAACCCTAACCCTAAACCTCACACTATCCCTAATCCTAACACTAAACCCTAACCCTAACCCTATCCCTAACCCTAACCCTAACCTAACCCTAACACTAACCCTAACCCTAACCCTAACCCTAACCCTAACCCTAACCCTAATCCTATCCCTAACCCTAACCCTTACCCTAACACTAACACTAACCTTAACCCTAACCCTAACCTTAAACCTCACCCTAACCCTCACCCTAACCCTCACCCTAACCCTAAACCTAACCTTAACACTAACCCTAACACCCTAAATCCTAAACCCTAAACCCAGAAAAACCCTAAACACTAATTCCAAAAGCACCCTAAACCCTAAACTTTAAACACTAAACGCTAAAAAACCCTAAACCCTAAACCCTAAACACTAAACCCTAAACAAGCCTAAACCCTAAAACCATTAACACTATACCCTAAACAACCCTAAACTCTTAACCCTAAAAATTATAGCCTAAACCCTAAAACACTATACAACCTTAAACCCTAAACCTTAAAATATCCTAAATCATAAATCCTGAACAACCCTAAACACTAAATCATAAACAACCCTAAAAAAACCTAAAAACTCTAAACGCTAAAACATAAACAACCCTAAACATTAAACAATCTTAAACGCTAAAACCTATACCCTAAACCTAAACCACCCTAAAACTTAAACAATCCTAAACCCTAAACCTTAAACCATAAACCCTAAATTTTAAACCATAAATCTAAGAATAACCATAACCCTAACCCTAACCCTAAACCTAAACCTAACCCTAACCCCAACCCTAACCGTAACCCCATAACCCTAACCCTAACCCTAACCGTAACCCCTAACCCTAACCCTAAACTTAACCTTACCCTAAACCTAACCCTAAACCTAACCCTAACCCTAACCCTAACCCTAACCTTAACCCTAACCCTAACCTTAACCCTAACACTAACCCTAACCCCTAACCCTTAACCTAACCCTAACCCTAACCCTAACCCTAACCCTAACCCTAAACCTAACCCTAACCCTAACCTTAACCCTAATCCTAACCCTAACCCTAACCCTAACCCTAACCGTAACCATAACACTAAACTCTAAACCCTAAACCTAATCCACCCTAAACCTTAAACAATCCTAAAGCATAAACCGTAGACACTAAATCCTAAATCTAACAATAAACCTAAACCTAACCCTAAATCTAACCCTAACCCTAAACCCTCCCTGACCCTAACCCTAACCCTAACACTAACCCTAACCCTAACCCTAACCCTAACCCTAACCCTAAACCTAACCCTGACCCTAATCCTAACACTAAACATATTTCTAATTCTAACCCTAAAACTAATCCTAAACTTAAACCTAACCCCCTAATAATAACCCTAACCTTAACACTAACCCTAACTCCTAACCCTAACCCTAACGCTAACCCTAACCTAACCCTAACCCTAACCCTAACCCAAACCCTAACACTAACCCCCTAACTTTTACCCTAACCCTAACGCTAACCCTAACCCTTACCATAACCCTAACCCTAACCCTAACCCCATCCCTAACCCTAACCCTAACCGTAACCATAACACTAAACTCTAAACCCTAAACCTAATCCACCCTAAACCTTAAACAATCCTAAACCATAAACCTTAAACCCTAAACCCTAAATCTAACAATAAACCTAAACCTAACCCTAAATCTAACCCTAATCCTATCCCTAACCCTAAACCTAACCCAGACCCTAACCCTAAACCTAATCATAACACTAACCATAACCCTAACCCTAACCCTAACCCTACCCTTAACCCTAACCCTAAACAATATCCCTAAACCTAACCCTGACCCTAATCCTAACACTAACCCTATTTCTAATTCTAACCCTAACACTAATCCTAAACTAAAACCTAACCCCCTAATAATAACCCTAACACTAAAACTAACCCTAACCCTAACCCTAACCCTAACCCTAACACTAACCCCTAACCCCTAACACTAACCCTAACCCTAACCCCTAACCCTAACCCTAACCCTAACCCTAACCTTAACCCTAAACCTAACCCTAACCCTAATCCTATCCCTAACCCTAACCCTTACCCTAACACTAACACTAACTTTAACCCTAACCCTAACCTTAACCCTCACCCTAACCCTCACCTTAACCCTAAACCTAACCCTAACACTAACCCTAACACCCTAAATCCTAAACCCTAAACCCCGAAAAACCCTAAACACTAATTCCAAAAGCACCCTAAACCCTAAACTATAAAAACTAAACGCTAAAAAACCCTAAACCCTAAACCCTAAACACTAAACACTAAACAAGCCTAAACCCTAAAACCATTAACACTATACCCAAAACAATCCTAAACCCTTAACCCTAAACATTATACCCTAAACCCTAATACACTATACAACCTTAAACCCTAAACCTTAAAATATCCTAAATCATAAATCCTGAACAACCCTAAACAATAATCATAAACAACCCTAAAAAACCCTAAACAACTCTAAACGCTAAAACCTAAACAACCCTAAACATTAAACAATCTTAAACGCTAAACCCTATACCCTAAACCTAAACCACCCTAAAACTTAAACAATACTAAACCCTAAACCTTAAACCATAAACCCTAAAATTTAAACCTTAAATCTAAGAATAACCATAACCCTAACCCTAACCCTAAACCTAAACCTAACCCTAACCCTAACCCTAACCTTAACCCCAAAACCCTAACCCTAAACTTAAGCCTAACATAACCCCATAACCCTAACTCTAACCCTAACTCTAACCCTAATGCTAACCCTAACCCTAACCCTAACCCTAACCCTAACACCTTAACCTAAATCCCTAAATCCTAAACCCTGAACAACCATAAATCCTAAACCCTGAACAACCCTAAATCATAAACCCTGAATAACCCTAAACACTAACCTCTAAACAACCCTAAACAACCCTAATCACTAAACCATAAACAACCCTAAACACTAAATCCTAAACAACCCTATACCCTAAACATTAAACACTAAATCCTAAATAACCCTAAACCCTAAACCATTAACACTATACCCTAAACAACACTAAACCCGAAATCCAAAACAACCCTAAAACCTAAACCTTAAACACTAAACCTTAAAAAACCCTAAACCCTAAAAACTAAACCCTAAACAACCCTAAACTTTTAACCCTAAAAACTATACCTTAAACAACCCTAAACCTTAAACAATCCTAAACTCTAAACCCTAAACCCTTAACCTAAACCACCCTAAATCTTAAACAATCCTAAACCCTAAACCTTAAACCCTAAACACTAAACCCTAAACCCTAAACCTAACAATAACCATAACCCTAACCCTAACCCCTAACCCTTACCCTAACCCCAACCCTAACCCTAATCCTAACCCTAACCCTAACCCTAACCCTAACCCTAACCCTAACTCTAAACCTAATCCTAACCCTAACCTTAACCCTAATCCTAACCCTAACCCTAACCCTAACCCTAACCGTAACCATAACACTAAACTCTAAACCCTAAACCTAACAATAACCATAACCCTAACCCTAATCCTAACCCTAACCCTAACCCTAACCCTAACCCTAACCCTAACCCTAAACCTAAACCTAATCTTAACCCTAACCTTAACCCTAATCCTAACCCTAACCCTAACCCTAACCCTAACCGTAACCATAACACTAAACTCTAAACCCTAAACCTAATCCACCCTAAACCTTAAACAATCCTAAACCATAAATCTTAGACCCTAAATCCTAAATCTAACAATAAACCTAAACCTAACCCTAAATCTTACCCTAACCCTAACCCTAACCCTAAACCCTCCCTGACCCTAACCCTCACCCTAACCCTAACCCTAACCCTATACCTAACCCTGACCCTAATCTTAACACTAAACCTATTTCTAATTCTAACCCTAACACTAATCCTAAACTTAAACCTAACCCTAACCCTAACACTAACCTTAACCCCTAACCCTAACCCTAACCCTAACCCTAACCTAACCCTAACCCTAACCCTAACCCTAACACTAACCCCTAACCCTTACCCTAACCCTAACCCTAACCCTAACCCTAACCCTAACCCTAACCCTAACCATTACCCTAACCCTAACCCTAACCCTAACCCTAACCCTAACACTAACCGTAACCATAACACTAAACTCTAAACCCTAAACCTAATCCACCCTAAACCTTAAACAATCCTAAACCATAAACCTTAAACCCTAAATCCTAAATCTAACAATAAACCTAAACCTGACCCTATATCTAACCCTAAACCTAACCCTAACCCTAAACCTAACCCTGACCCTAACCCTAACTCTAATCCTAACACTAACCATAACCCTAACCCTAACCCTAACCTTAACCCTAAACCTAACCCTAACCCTAACCCTAACCCTAACCCTAACCCTAACCCCTTAACCTTAATCCCTAAATCCTAAACCCTGAACAACCATAAATCCTAAACCCTGAACAACCCTAAATCATAAACCCTGAATAACCCTAAACACTAACCTCTAAACAACCCTAAACAACCCTAATCACTAAACAATAAACAACCCTAAACACTAAACCCTAAACAACCCTATACCCTAAACCTTAAACACTAAACCCAAAATAACCCTAAACCCTACACCTTTAACACTATACCCTAAACAACACTAAACACTAAACCCAAAACAACCCTAAAACCTAAACCTTAAACACTAAAACTTAAACAACCCTAAACCCTAAACACTACACCCTAAACAACCCTAAACTTTTAACCCTAAACACTATACCCTAAACAACCCTAAACCTTAAACAATCCTAAACTCTAAACCCTAAACCCTTAACCTAAACCACCCTAAATCTTAAACAATCCTAAACCCTAAACCTTAAACCCTAAACACTAAACCCTAAACCCTAAACCTAACAATAACCATAACCCTAACTCTAACCCCTAACC
>NC_137980.1:63201773-63214273 GCF_963924665.1 Micromys minutus | reverse complement strand
CCCCATAACCCTAACCCTAACCTTAAGCCTAACATAACCCTATAACCCTAACTCTAACCCTAACTCTAACCCTAATGCTAACCCTAACCCTAACCCTAACCCTAACCCCTTAACCTTAATCCCTAAATCCTAAACCCTGAACAACCATAAATCCTAAACCCTGAACAACCCTAAATCATAAACCCTGAATAACCCTAAACACTAACCTCTAAACAACCCTAAACAACCCTAATCACTAAACCATAAACAACCCTAAACACTAAACCCTAAACAACCCTATACCTTAAACCTTAAACACTAAACCCTAAATAACCCTAAACCCTAAACCATTAACACTATACCCTAAACAACACTAAACACTAAACCCAAAACAACCCTAAAACCTAAACCTTAAACACTAAACCTTAAACAACCCTAAACCCTAAACACAAAACCCTAAACAACCCTAAACTTTTAACCCTAAACACTATACCCTAAACAACCCTAAACCTTAAACAATCCTAAACTCTAAACCCTAAACCCTTAACCTAAACCACCCTAAATCTTAAACAATCCTAAACCCTAAACCTTAAACCCTAAACACTAAACCCTAAACCCTAAACCTAACAATAACCATAACCCTAACCCTAAGCCCTAACCCTTACCCTAACCCTAACCCTAACCCTAATCCTAACCCTAACCCTAACCCTAACCCTAACCCTAAACCTAATCCTAACCCTAACCTTAACCCTAATCCTAACCCTAACCCTAACCCTAACCGTAACCATAACACTAAACTCTAAACCCTAAACCTAATCCACCCTAAACCTTAAACAATCCTAAACCATAAACCTTAGACCCTAAATCCTAAATCTAACAATAAACCTAAACCTAACCCTAAATCTAACCCTAAACCTAACCCTAACCCTAACCCTAATCCTAACCCTAACCCTAACCCTAACCTAACCCTAACCCTAACCCTAACCCTAACACAAACCCTAACACTAACCCCCTAACTTTTACCCTAACCCTAACCCTAACCCTAAACCTAATCCTTACCATAACCCTAAACCTAACCCTAACCCCATCCCTAACCCTAACCCTAACCGTAACCATAACACTAAACTCTAAACCCTAAACCTAATCCACCCTAAACCTTAAACAATCCTAAACCATAAACCTTAAACCCTAAACCCTAAATCTAACAATAAACCTAAACCTAACCCTAAATCTAACCCTAACCCTATCCCTAACCCTAAACCTAACCCTGACCCTAACCCTAACCCTAATCCTAACACTAACCATAACCCTAACCCTAACACTAACCCTAACCTTAACCCTAACCCTAACCCTAACCCTAACCCTAACTCTAACCCTAACCCTAACCCTAACCGTAACCATAATACTAAACTCTAAACCCTAAACCTAATCCACCCTTAAACTTAAACAATCCTAAACCCTAAACCTTAAACCCTAAACCCTAAATCTAACAATAAACCTAAACCTAACCCTAAATCTAACCCTAACCCTAACCCTAACCCTAAACATAAACCTGACCCTAACCCTAATCCTAATCCTAACACTAATCATAACCCAAACACTAACCCTAACCCTAACCCTAAACCTAACCCTAAACCTCACACTATCCCTAATCCTAACACTAAACCCTAAACTTTAATTCTAACCCTAACCCTAACCCTACCCTTAACCCTAACCCTAACCATATTTCTAAACCTAACCCTGACCCTAATCTTAACACTAAACCTATTTCTAATTCTAACCCTAACACTAATCCTAAACTAAAACCTAACCGCCTAATAATAACCCTAACACTAAACCTAACCCTAACCCTAACCCTAACCCTAACCCTAACACTAACCCCTAACCCCTAACACTAACACTAACCCAAACCCCTAACCCTAACCCTAACCCTAACCTTAACCCTAACCCTAACCCTAACCCTAACCCTATCCCTAACCCTAATCCTTATTCTAACACTAACACTAACCTTAACCCTAACCCTAACCTTAACCCTCACCCTAACCCTCACCTTAACCCTAAACCTAACCCTAACACTAACCCTAACACCCTAAATCCTAAACCCTAAACCCCGAAAAACCCTAAACACTAATTCCAAAAGCACCCTAAACCCTAAACTATAAACACTAAACGCTAAAAAACCCTAAACCCTAAACCCTAAACACTAAACTCTAAACAAGCCTAAACCCTAAAACCATTAACACTATACCCTAAACAACCCTAAACCCTTAACACTAAACATTATACCCTAAACCCTAAAACACTATACAACCTTAAACCCTAAACCTTAAAATATCCTAAATCATAAATCCTGAACAACCCTAAACACTAATTTATAAACAACCCTAAAAAACCCTAAACAACTCTAAACGCTAAAACCTAAACAACCCTAACCATTAAACAATCTTAAACGCTAAATTTTGTACCCTAAACCTAAACCACCCTAAAACTTAAACAATCCTAAACCCTAAACCATAAACCATAAACCCTAAATTTTAAACCATAAATCTAAGAATAACCATAACCCTAACCCTAACCCTAAACCTAAACCTAACCCTAACCCCAACCCTAACCTTAACCCCATAACCCTAACCCTAACCTTAAGCCTAACATAACCCCATAACCCTAACTCTAACCCTAACTCTAACCCTAATGCTAACCCTAACCCTAACCCTAACCCTAACCCCTTAACCTTAATCCCTAAATCCTAAACCCTGAAAAACCATAAATCCTAAACCCTGAACAACCCTAAATCATAAACCCTGAATAACCCTAAACACTAACCTCTAAACAACCCTAAACAACCCTAATCACTAAACCATAAACAACCCTAAACACTAAACCCTAAACAACCCTATACCTTAAACCTTAAACACTAAACCCTAAATAACCCTAAACCCTAAACCATTAACACTATACCCTAAACAACACTAAACATGAAACCCAAAACAACCCTAAAACCTAAACCTTAAACACTAAACCTTAAACAACCCTAAACCCTAAACACTAAACCCTAAACAACCCTAAACTTTTAACCCTAAACACTATACCCTAAACAACCCTAAACCTTAAACAATACTAAACTCTAAACCCTAAACCTAAAAATAACCATAACCCTAACCCTAACCCCTAACCCTTACCCTAACCCTAACCCTAACCCTAATCCTAACCCTAACCCTAACCCTAACCCTAACCCTAACCCTAACCCTAACCCTAAACCTAATCCTAACCCTAACCTTAACCCTAATACTAACCCTAACCCTAACCCTAACCCTAACCGTAACCATAACACTAAACTCTAAACCCTAAACCTAATCCACCCTAAACCTTAAACAATCCTAAACCATAAACCTTAGAACCTAAATCCTAAATCTAACAATAAACCTAAACCTAACCCTAAATCTAACCCTAACCCTAACCCTAACCCTAAACCCTCCCTGACCCTAACCCTAACCCTAACCCTAACCCTAACCCTAACCCTAACCCTAAACCTAACCCTGACCCTAATCCTAACACTAACCCTATTTCTAATTCTAACCCTAACACTAATCCTAAACTTAAACCTAACCCCCTAATAATAACCCTAACCCTAACACTAACCCTAACCCCTAACCCTAACCCTAACCCTAACCCTAACCCTAACCTAACCCTAACCCTAACCCTAAAACTAAACTTTAAATCCTAAACCTAATCTACCCTAAACCTTAAACAATCCTAAACCCTAAACCCTGAACCATAAACCTAACCCTAACCCTAACCCTAACACTAACCATAACCCTAACACTAAATTGTAAACCCTAAATTTAATTTACGATAAACCTTAAACAATCCTAAACCCTAAACCTTAAACCCTAAACCTAACAATTACCATAACCCTAACTCTAATCCTAATCCTAACCCTAACCCTAAACGTAACCCTAACACTAACCCTAACCCTAACCCTAACCCTAAACCTAACACTAACACTAAACGTAGTCCTAACCCTAACCCTAACCCTAAACCTGACCCTAACCCTAACCCTAACCCTAACCCTAATCCTAACTCTAACCCTAATCCTAACAATAAACCTAAACCTAACCCTAGCCCTAAGCCTAAACCTAACACTAACCTTAACCCTAACCCTAACACTAACCCTAACAGTAATCCCTAAACCCTAAAACTAACCCTAACGATATCCCAAACACAAAACTCTAAACCCTAAAAATAATCCACCCTAAACCTTAAACAATCCTAAAACCTAAACCTTTACCCTAAACCCTTAACCCTAATCCTAATAATATCCATGACACTAAACGTAACCCTAAACCTAACCCTAACCCTAATCCGAACACTAAACCCTAAACCCTAAACCTAACCCTAACCTTAACACTAAACTCTAAACCCTAAACCTAATCTACCCTAAACCTTAAACAATCCTAAACCCAAAACCTTAGAACCTAAACACTAAACCCTAAACCTAACAATAAACCTAACCCTAACCCTAACCCTAACCTTAACCTTAAACCTAACCCTAACCGTAACCCTAACCCTAAACCTAACCCTAACCTTAAGCCTAACCATAAACCTAACCCTAACCCTAAACCTAACCTTAACCCTAACCCTAACCCTAAACCTAACAATAAACATAATCATAACCCTTACCCTAACCCTAACCCTAACCCTAACCGTAACCCTAACCCTAACCGAAACACTAACCCTAACCCTAACCCTAACCCTAACCCTAACCCTAACCCTAACCTTAACCTTAACCATAACACTAAACTCTAAACCCTAAACCTAATCCACCCTAAACCTTAAAAAATCCTAAACCATAAACCTTAAACCCTAAACCCTAAATCTAACAATAAACCTAAACCTAACCCTAAATCTATCCCTAACCCTAACTCTAACCCTAAACATAAACCTGACCTTAACCCTAACCCTAATCCTAACACTAACCATAACCCTAACCCTAACCCTAACCCTAACCTTAACCCTAACCATAACCCTAACCCTAAACATAACCCTAACCCTAACCCAAACCCTAACCCTAAACCTAACCCTAACCCTAACCGTAACCATAACACTAAACTCTAAACCATAAACCTAATCCACCCTTAACCTTAAACAATCCTAAACCACAAACCTTAAACCCTAAAACCTAAATCTAACAATAAACCTAAACCTAACCCTAAATCTAACCCTAACCCTAACCCTAACCCTAAACCTAATTCTAACACTAACCATAACCCAAACACTAACCCTAAGCCTAACCCTAAACCTAACCCTAAACCTAAACCTCACACTAACCCTAATCCTAACACTAAACCTTAAACTTTACATCTAACCCTAACCCTAACCCTACCCCTAACCCTAACCCTAACCCTATCCCTAAACCTAACCCTGACCCTAATCCTAACACTAACCCTATTTCTAATTCTAACCCTAACACTAATCCTAAATTTAAACCTAACTCCCTAATAATAACCCTAACCCTAAACCTAACCCTAACCCTAACCCTAACCCTAACCGTACCCTAACCCTAACCCTAACCTAAACCCTAACCCCCCCAACCCTAACCTTAACCCTAACCCTAACCCTAACCGTAACTCTAACCCTAACCCTAACCGTAACTCTAACCCTAACCTTAACAATAACCCTAACCCTAACAGTAACCCTAACCCTAACCCTAACCGAAACCATAACACTAAACTCTAAACCCTAAACCTAATCCACCCTAAACCTTAAAGAATCCTAAACCATAAACCTTAAACCCTAAACCCTAAATCTAACAATAAACCTAAACCTAACCCTCAATCTAACACTAACCCTAACAATAAACCTAAACCTACCGCTGACCCTAATCCAAAGCCTAATCCTAACAATAACCATAACCCAAACAAAGACTAACCCTAACCCTAAACCTAACCCTAACCCTAAACCTCATACCTACCCTATCGCTAACCCTAACCCTAACCCTAACACTAAACCTAACCCTAACCCTAACACTATCCCTAACACTAACCCTTACCCTAACACTAACACTAACCTTAAGCTAACCCTAACCTTAACCCTCACCCTAACCCTCACCCTAACCCTAAACCTAACCCTAAAACCCTAAATCCTAAACCCTAAACCCAGAAAAACCCTAAACACTAATTCCAAAAGCACCCTAAACCCTAAACTCAAAACACTAAATGCTAAAAAAACCTAAACCCAAAACCCTAAACACTAAACACTAAACAAGCCTAAACCCTAAAACCATTAACTCTATACTCTAAACAACCCTAAACTCTTAACCCTAAACATTATAGCCTAAACCCTAAAACACTATACAACCTTAAACCCTAAACCTTAAAATATCCTAAATCATAAATCCTGAACAACCCTAAACACTAAATCATAAACAACCCTAAAAAAACCTAAACAACTCTAAACGCTAAAACATAAACAACCCTAAACATTAAACACTCTTAAACGCTACACCCTATACCCTAAACCTAAACCAACCTAAAACTTAAACAATCCTAAACCCTAAACCTTAAACCATAAACCCTAAATTTTAAACCATAAATCTAAGAATAACCATAACCCTAACCCTAACCCTAAACCTAAACCTAACCCTAACCCCAACCCTAACCTTAACCCCATAACCCTAACCCTAACCTTAAGCCTAACATAACCACATAACCCTAACCCTAACCCTAACCCTAACCCTAACCCTAACCCTAACCCTAAACCTAACCCCTAACCCCTAACACTAACCCTAACCCTAACCCCTAACCCTAACACTAACCCTAACCCTAACCTTACCCTAACCATAACCCTAACCTTAACCCTAACCCTAATCCTAACCCTAACCTTAACCCTAAACCTAACCTTAACCCTAACCTTAACCCTAACCCCTAACCATTACCCTAACCCTAACCCTAACCATAACCCTAACCCTAAACCTAACCCTAACCCTAAACCTAACCGTAACCCTAACCATAACCTTAACCCTAACCCTAACCCTAAACCTAACCCTAACCCTAACCTTAACCCTATTCCTAACCCTAACCCTAACCCTAACCCTAACCGTAACCATAAGACTAAACTCTTAAGCCTAAACCTAATCCTACCTAAACCTTAAACAATCCTAAACCATAAACCGTAGACCCTAAACCCTAAATCTAACAATAACCCTAAACCTAACCCTAAATCTAACCCTAACCCTAAACCCTCCCTGACCCTAACCCTAACCTTAACCCAAACCCTAACCCTAAACCTAACACTGACCCTAATCATAACACTAAACCTATTTCTAATTCTAACCCTAACACTAATCCTAAACTTAAACCTAACCCCCTAATAATAACACTAACCATAACACTAACCCTAACCCCTAACACAAACCCTAACCCTAACCCTAACCTAACCCTAACCCTAACCCTAACCCTAACCCAAACCCTAACACTAACCCCCTAACTTTTACCCTAACCCTAACCCTAACCCTAACCCTAACTCTTACCATAACCCTAACCCTAACCCTAACCCCATCCCTAACACTAACCCTAACCGTAACCATAACACTAAACTCTAAACCCTAAACCTAATCCACCCTAAACCTTAAACAATCCTAAACCATAAACCTTAAACCCTAAACCCTAAATCTAACAATAAACCTAAACCTAACCCTAAATCTATCCCTAATCCTATCCCTAACCCTAAACCTAACCCTGACCCTAACCCTAACCCTAATCCTAACACTAACCATAACCCTAACCTTAACACTAACCCTAACCTTTACCCTAACCCTAACCCTAACCCTAACTCTAACTCTAACCCTAACCCTAACCATAACCATAATACTAAACTCTAAACCCTAAACCTAATCCACCCTAAACCTTAAAAAATCCTAAACCATAAACCTTAAACTTTAAACCCTAAATCTAACAATAAACCTAAACCTAACCCTAAATCTAACCCTAACCCTAACCCTAACCCTAAACCTAAACCTGACCCTAACCCTAACCCTAATCCTAACTCTAATCATAACCCAAACACTAACCCTAACCCTAACCCTAAACCTAACCCTAAACCTCACACTATCCCTAATCCTAACACTAAACCCTAAACTTTAAATCTAACCCTAACCCTAACCCTACCCTTTACCCTAACCCTAACCCTATCCCTAAACCTAACCCTGACCCTAATCCTAACACTAACCCTATTTCTAATTCTAACCCTAACACTAATCCTAAACTAAAACCTAACCCTCTAATAATAACCCTAACACTAAACCTAACCCTAACACTAACCCTAACCCTAACCCTAACCCTAACACTAACCCCTAACCCCTAACACTAACCCTAACCCTAACCCCTAACCCTAACCCTAACCCTAACCCTAACCCTAACCCTAACCCTAACCCTATCCCTAACCCTAACCCTTTCGCTAACATTGACACTAACCTTAACCCTAACCCTAACCTTAACCCTCACCCTAACTCTCACCTTAACTCTAAACCTAACCCTAACACTAACCCTAACACCCTAAATCCTAAACCCTAAACCCCGAAAAACCCTAAACACTATTTCCAAAAGCACCCTAAACCCTAAACTATAAATACTAAACGCTAAAAAACCCTAAACCCTAAACCCTAAACACTAAACCCTAAACAAGCCTAAACCCTAAAACCATTAACACTATAACCTAAACAACCCTAAACCCTTAACTCTAAACATTATACCCTAAACCTTAAAACTCTATACAACCTTAAACCATAAACCTTAAAATATCCTAAATCATAAATCCTGAAGAACCCTAAACACTAAATTATAAACAACCCTAAAAAACCCTAAACAAATCTAACGCTAAAACATAAACAACCCTAACCATTAAACAATCTTAAACCCTTAATTCTATACCCTAAACCTAAACCACCCTAAAACTTAAACAATCCTAAACCCTAAACCTTAACCCATAAACCCTAAATTTTAAACCATAAATCTAAGAATAACCATAACCCTAAACCTAACCCTAAACCTAAACCTAACCCTAACCCCAACCCTAACCTTAACCCCATAACCCTAACCCTAACCTTAAGCCTAACATAACCCCATAACCCTATCTCTAACCCTAACTCTAACCCTAATGCTAACCCTAACCCTAACCCAAACCCTAACCCTAACCCTAACCCCTTAACCTTAATCCCTAAATCCTAAACCCTGAACAACCATAAATCCTAAACCCTGAACCACCCTAAATCATAAACCCTGAATAACCCTAAAAACTAACCTCTAAACAACCCTAAACAACCCTAATCACTAAACCATAAACAACCCTAAACACTAAACCCTAAATAACCCTATACCCTAAACCTTAAACACTAAACCCTAAATAACCCTAAACCCTAAACCATTAACACTATACCCTAAACAACACTAAACACTAAACCCAAAACAACCCTAAAACCTAAACCTTAAACACTAAACCTTAAACAACCCTAAACCCTAAACACTAAACCCTAAACAACCCTAAATTTTAACCCTAAACACTATACCCTAAACAACCCTAAACCTTAAACAATCCTAAACTCTAAACCCTAAACCCTTAACCTAAACCACCCTAAATCTTAAACAATCATAAACCCTAAACCTTAAACCCTAAACACTAAACCCTAAACCCTAAACCTAACAATAACCTTAACCCTAACCCTAACCCCTAACCCTTACCCTAACCCTAACCCTAACCCTAACCCTAACCCTAACCCTAACCCTAACCCTAACCCTAAACCTAATCCTAACCCCAACCTTAACCCTAATCCTAACCCTAACCCTAACCCTAACCCTAACCGTAACCATAACACTAAACTCTAAACCCTAAACCTAATCCACCCTAAACCTTAAACAATCTTAAACCATAAACCTTAGACCCTAAATCCTAAATCTAACAATAAACCTAAACCTAACCCTAAATCTAACCCTAACCCTAACCCTAACCCTAAACCCTCCCTGACCCTAACCCTAACTCTAACCCTAACCCTAACCCTAAACCTAACCCTGACCCTAATCCTAACACTAACCCTATTTCTAATTCTATCCCTAACACTAATCCTAAACTTAAACCTAACCCCCTAATAATAACCCTAAACCTAACACTAACCCTAACCCCTAACCCTAACCCTAACCCTAACCCTAACCTAACCCTAACCCTAAACCTAACCCTAACCCTAACACTAACCCCCTAACTTTTACCTTAACCCTAACCATATCATTAACCCTAACCTTAACCCTAACACTAACCCTAACCCTAACCCTAACCTAACCCTAACCCTAACCCTAACCGTAACCATAATACTAAACTCTAAACCCTAAACCTAATCGACCCTAAACCTTAAACAATCCTAAACCTTAAACCTTAAACCCTAAACCCTAAATCTAACAATAAACCTAAACCTAAACCTAAATCTAACCCTAACCCTAACCCTAACCCTGAACCTAAACCTGACCTTAACCCTAACCCTAATAATAACACTAATCATAACCCAAACATTAACCCTAACCCTAACCCTAAACCTAACCCTAAACCTCACACTATCCCTAATCCTAACACTAAACCCTAAACTTTAAATCTAACCCTAACCCTAACTCTACCCTTAACCCTAACCCTAACCATATCCTTAAACCTAACCCTGACCCTAAACCTAACACTATCCCTATTTCTAATTCTAACCCTAACACTAATCCTAAACTAAAACCTAACCCCCTAATAATAACCCTAACACTAAACCTAACCCTAACCCTAACCCTAACCCTAACACTAACCCCTAACCCCTAACACTAACCCTAACACTAACCCCTAACCCTAACCCTAACCCTAACCCTAACCTTAACCCTAACCCTAACACTAACGCTAACCCTATCCCTAACCCTAACCATTACCCTAACATTAACACTAACCTTAACCCTAACCCTAACCTTAACCCTCACCATAACCCTCACCTTAACCCTAAACCTAACCCTAACACTAACCCTAACACCCTAAATCCTAAACCCTAAACCCAGAAAAACCCTAAACACTATTTCCAAAAGCACCCTAAACCCTAAACTATAAACACTAAACGCTAAAAAACCCTAAACCCTAAACCCTAAACACTAAACCCTAAACAAGCCTAAACCCTAAAACCATTAACACTATAACCTAAACAACCCTAAACCCTTAACTCTAAACATTATACCCTAAACCTTAAAACTCTATACAACTTTAAACCACAAACCTTAAAATATCCTAAATCATAAATCCTGAAGAACCCTAAACACTAAATTATAAACAACCCTAAAAAACCCTAAACAACTCTAAACGCTAAAACATAAACAACCCTAACCATTAAACAATCTTAAACCCTTAATTCTATACCCTAAACCTAAACCACCCTAAAACTTAAACAATCCTAAACCCTAAACCTTAAACCATAAACCCTAAATTTTAAACCATAAATCTAAGAATAACCATAACCCTAACCCTAACCCTAAACCTAAACCTAACCCTAACCCCAACCCTAACCTTAACCCCATAACCCTAACCCTAACCTTAAGCCTAACATAACCCCATAACCCTATCTCTAACCCTAACTCTAACCCTAATGCTAACCCTAACCCTAACCCAAACCCTAACCCTAACCCTAACCCCTTAACATTAATCCCTAAATCCTAAACCCTGAACAACCATAAATCCTAAACCCTGAACCACCCTAAATCATAAACCCTGAATAACCCTAAAAACTAACTTCTAAACAACCCTAAACAACCCCAATCACTAAACCATAAACAACCCTAAACACTAAACCCTAAACAACCCTATACCCTAAACCTTAAACACTAAACCCTAAATAACCCTAAACCCTAAACCATTAACACTATACCCTAAACAACACTAAACACTAAACCCAAAACAACCCTAAAACCTAAACCTTAAACACTAAACCTTAAACAACCCTAAACCCTAAACACTAAACCCTAAACAACCCTAAATTTTAACCCTAAACACTATACCCTAAACAACTCTAAACCTTAAACAATCCTAAACTCTAAACCCTAAACCCTTAACCTAAACCACCCTAAATCTTAAACAATCATAAACCCTAAACCTTAAACCCTAAACACTAAACCCTAAACCCTAAACCTAACAATAACCTTAACCCTAAACCTAACCCCTAACCCTTACCCTAACCCTAACCCTAACCCTAACCCTAACCCTAACCCTAACCCTAACCCTAACCCTAACCCTAAACCTAATCCTAACCCCAACCTTAACCCTAATCCTAACCCTAACCCTAACCCTAACCCTAACCGTAACCATAACACTAAACTCTAAACCCTAAACCTAATCCACCCTAAACCTTAAACAATCTTAAACAATAAACCTTAGACCCTAAATCCTAAATCTAACAATAAACCTAAACCTAACCCTAAATCTAACCCTAACCCTAACCCTAACCCTAAACCCTCCCTGACCCTAAC
>NC_137980.1:63174273-63191773 GCF_963924665.1 Micromys minutus | reverse complement strand
ACCTTAAAATATCCTAAATCATAAATCCTGAACAACCCTAAACACTAAATCATAAACAACCCTAAAAAAACCTAAACAACTCTAAACGCTAAAACATAAACAACCCTAAACATTAAACAATCTTAAACGCTAAACCCTATACCCTAAACCTAAACCACCCTAAAACTTAAACAATCCTAAACCCTAAACCTTAAACCATAAACCCTAAATTTTAAACCATAAATCTAAGAATAACCATAACCCTAACCCTAACCCTAAACCTAAACCTAACCCTAACCCCAACCCTAACCTTAACCCCATAACCCTAACCCTAACCTTAAGCCTAACATAACCACATAACCCTAACCCTAACCCTCACCCTAACCCTAACCCTAACCCTAACCCTAACCCTAACCCTAACCCCTAACCCCTAACACTAACCCTAAACCTAACCCCTAACCCTAACCCGAACACTAACCCTAACCTTACCCTAACCCTAACCCTAACCCTAACCCTAACCCTAACCCTAACCCTAACCCTAACTTTAACCCTAACCCTAACCTTAACCCTAACCTTAACCCTAACCCCTAACCCTTACCCTAACCCTAACCCTAACCCTAACCCTAAACCTAACTCTAACCCTAACCCTAACCGTAACCCTAACCCTAACCCTAACCCTAAACCTAACCCTAAACCTAACCCTAACCTAACCCTAACCCTAACCCTAAACCTAACCCAAACCCTAACACTAACCCCCTAACTTTTACCCTAACCCTAACCCTAACCCTAACCCTAACCCTTACCATAACCCTAACCCTAACCATAACCCCATCCCTAACCCTAACCCTAACCGTAACAATAACACTAAACTCTAAACCCTAAACCTAATCCACCCTAAACCTTAAACAATCCTAAACCATAAACCTTAAACACTAAACCCTAAATCTAACAATAAACCTAAACCTAACCCTAAATCTAACCCTAACCCTATCCTTAACCCTAAACCTAACCCTGACCCTAAACCTAACCCTAATCCTAACACTAACCATAACCCTAACCCTAACACTAACCCTAACCTTAACCCTAACCCTAACCCTAACCCTAACCCTAACTCTAACCCTAACCCTAACCCTAACCGTAACCATAATACTAAACTCTAAACCCTAAACCTAATCCACCCTAAACCTTAAACAATCCTAAACCATAAACCTTAAACCCTAAACCCTAAATCTAACAATAAACCTAAACCTAACCCTAAATATAACCCTAACCCTAACCCTAACCCTAAACCTAAACCTGACCCTAACCCTAACCCTAACCTTAACCCTAATCCTAACCCTAACCCTAACCCTAACCCTAACCGTAACCATAGCACTAAACTCTAAACCCTAAACCTAATCCACCCTAAACCTTAAACAATCCTAAACCATAAACCGTAGACCCTAAACCCTAAATTTAACATTAAACCTAAACCTAACCCTAAATCTAACCCTAACCTTAAACCCTCCCTGACCACAACCCTAACCCTAACCCTAACCCTAACCCTAAACCTAACACTGACCCTAATCCTAACACTAAACCTATTTCTAATTCTAACCATAACACTAATCCTAAACTTAAACCTAACCCCCTAATAATAACCCTAACCCTAACACTAACCCTAACCCCTAACCCTAACCCTAACCCTAACCCTAACCTAACCCTAACCCTAACCCTAACCCTAACCCAAACCCTAACACTAACCCCCTAACTTTTACCCTAACCCTAACCCTAACCCTAACCTTTACCATAACCCTAACCCTAACCCTAACCCCATCCCTAACCCTAACCCTAACCGTAACCATAACACTAAACTCTAAACCCTAAACCTAATCCACCCTAAACCTTAAACAATCCTAAACCATAAACCTTAAACCCTAAACCCTAAATCTAACAATAAACCTAAACCTAACCCTAAATCTAACCCTAACCCTATCCCTAACCCTAAACCTAACCCTGACCCTAACCCTAACCCTAATCCTAACACTAACCATAACCCTAACCCTAACACTAACCCTAACCTTAACCCTACCCTAACCCTAACCCTAACCCTAACCCTAACTCTAACCCTAACCCTAACCCTAACCGAAACCATAATACTATACTCTAATCCTTAAACCTAATCCACCCTAAACCTTAAACAATCCTAAACCATAAACCTTAAACCCTAAACCCTAAATCTAACAATAAACCTAAACCTAACCCTAAATCTAACAATAAACCTAACCCTAACCCTAAACCTAAACCTGACCCTAACCCTAACCCTAATCCTAACATTAATCATAACCCAAACACTAACCCTAACCCTAACCCTAAACCTAACCCTAAACCTCACACTATCCATAATCCTAACACTAAACCCTAAACTTTAAATCTAATCCTAACCCTAACCCTACCCTTAACCCTAACCCTAACCCTATCCCTAAACCTAACCCTGACCCTAATCTTAACACTAACCCTATTTCTAATTCTAACCCTAACACTAATCCTTAACTAAAACCTAACCCCCTAATTATAACCCTAACACTAAACCTAACCCTAACCCTAACCCTAACCCTAACACTACCCCCTAACCCCTAACACTAACCCTAACCCTAACCCCTAACCCTAACCCTAACCCTAACCCTAACCCTAACCCTAACTCTAACCCTAACCCTATCCCTAACCCTAACCCTTACCCTAACACTAACACTAACCTTAACCCTAACCCTAACCTTAACCCTCACCCTAACCCTCACCTTAACCCTAAACCTAACCATAACACTAACCCTAACACCCTAAATCCTAAACCCTAAACCCGGAAAAACCCTAAACACTAATTACAAAAGCACCCTAAACCCTAAACTATGAACACTAAACGCTAAAAAACCCTAAACCCTAAACCCTAAACACTAAACCCTAAACAAGCCTAAACCCTAAAACCAATAACACTATACCCTAAACAACCCTAAACCCTTAACCCTAAACATTATACCCTAAACCCTAAAACACTATACAACCTTAAACCCTATACCTTAAAATATCCTAAATCATAAATCCTGAACAACCCTAAACACTAAAATATAAACAACCCTAAAAAACCCTAAACAACTCTAAACGCTAAAACCTAAACAACCCTAAACATTAAACAATCTTAAACGCTAAACCCTATACCCTAAACCTAAACCACCCTAAAACTTAAACAATCCTAAACCCTAAACCTTAAACCATAAACCCTAAATTTTAAACCATTAATATAAGAATAACCCTAACCATAACCCTAACCCTAACCCTAACCGTAACCATAACACTAAACTCTAAACCCTAAACCTAATCCACCCTAAATCTTAAACAATCCTAAACCATAAACCTTAGACCCTAAACCCTAAATCTAACCCTAACCCTAAACCCTCCCTGACCCTAACCCTAACCCTAACCCTAACCCTAACCCTAACCCTAACCCTAACCCTAACCCTAAACCTAACCCTAAACCTAACCCTGACCCTAATCCTAACACTAAACCTATTTCTAATTCTAACCCTAACACTAATCCTAAAATTAAACCTAACCCCCTAATAATAACCCTAACCCTAACACTAACCCTAACCCCTAACCCTAACCCTAACCCTAACACAAACCCTAACACTAACCCCCTAACTTTTACCCTAACCCTAACCCTAACTCTAAACCTAACCCTTACCATAACCTTAACCCTTACCCTAACCCCATCCCTAACCCTAACCCTAACCGTAACCATAACACTAAACTCTAAACCCTAAACCTAATCCACCCTAAACCTTAAACAATCCTCAACCATAAACCTTAAACCCTAAACCCTAAATCTAACAATAAACCTAAACCTAACCCTAAATCTAACCCTAACCCTATCCCTAAACCTAAACCTAACCCTGACCCTAACCCTGACCCTAATCCTAACACTAACCATAACCCTAACCCTAACACTAACCCTAACCTTAACCCTAACCCTAACCCTAACCCTAACCCTAACTCTAACCCTAACCCTAACCCTAACCGTAACCATAATACTAAACTCTAAACCCTAAACCTAATCCACCCTTAAACTTAAACAATCCTAAACCATAAACCTTAAACCTTAAACCATAAATCTAACAATAAACCTAAACCTAACCCTAAATCTAACCCTAACCCTAACCCTAACCCTAAACATAAACCTGACCCTAACCCTAATCCTAATCCTAACACTAATCATAAACCAAGCACTAACCCTAACCCTAACCCTAAACCTAACCCTAAACCTCACACTATCCTAATCCTAACACTAAACCCTAAACTTTAAATCTAACCCTAACCCTAACCCTACCCTTAACCCTAACCCTAACCATATTTCTAAACCTAACCCTGACTCTAATCCTAACACTAACCCTATTTCTAATTCTAACCCTAACACTAATCCTAAACTAAAACCTAACCCCTAATAATAACCTAACACTAAACCTAACCCTAACCCTAACCCTAACCCTAACACTAACACTAACCCCTAACCCCTAACACTAACCCTAAACCAAACCCCTAACCCTAACCCTAACCCTAACCCTAACCTTCCCCTAACCCTAACCCTAACCCTAACCCTAACCCTAAACCTAACCCTAACCCTAACCTTAACCCTAACCCTAACCTTAACCCTTACCCTAACCCTAACCCCTAACCCTTACCCTAACCCTAACCCTAACCTTAACCCTAATCCTAACCCTAACCCTAACCCTAACCCTAACCGTAACCATAGCACTAAACTCTAAACCCTAAACCTAATCCACCCTAAACCTTAAACAATCCTAAACCATAAACCGTAGACCCTAAACCCTAAATTTAACATTAAACCTAAACCTAACCCTAAATCTAACCCTAACCTTAAACCCTCCCTGACCACAACCCTAACCCTAACCCTAACCCTAACCCTAAACCTAACACTGACCCTAATCCTAACACTAAACCTATTTCTAATTCTAACCATAACACTAATCATAACTTAAACCTAACCCCCTAATAATAACCCTAACCCTAACACTAACCCTAACCCCTAACCCTAACCCTAACCCTAACCCTAACCTAACCCTAACCCTAACCCTAACCCTAACCCAAACCCTAACACTAACCCCCTAACTTTTACCCTAACCCTAACCCTAACCCTAACCTTTACCATAACCCTAACCCTAACCCTAACCCCATCCCTAACCCTAACCCTAACCGTAACCATAACACTAAACTCTAAACCCTAAACCTAATCCACCCTAAACCTTAAACAATCCTAAACCATAAACCTTAAACCCTAAACCCTAAATCTAACAATAAACCTAAACCTAACCCTAAATCTAACCCTAACCCTATCCCTAACCCTAAACCTAACCCTGACCCTAACCCTAACCCTAATCCTAACACTAACCATAACCCTAACCCTAACACTAACCCTAACCTTAACCCTAACCTAACCCTAACCCTAACCCTAACCCTAACTCTAACCCTAACCCTAACCCTAACCGTAACCATAATACTAAACTCTAATCCTTAAACCTAATCCACCCTAAACCTTAAACAATCCTAAACCATAAACCTTAAACCCTAAACCCTAAATCTAACAATAAACCTAAACCTAACCCTAAATCTAACAATAAACCTAACCCTAACCCTAAACCTAAACCTGACCCTAACCCTAACCCTAATCCTAACATTAATCATAACCCAAACACTAACCCTAACCCTAAACCTAAACCTAACCCTAAACCTCACACTATCCATAATCCTAACACTAAACCCTAAACTTTAAATCTAATCCTAACCCTAACCCTACCCTTAACCCTAACCCTAACCCTATCCCTAAACCTAACCCTGACCCTAATCTTAACACTAACCCTATTTCTAATTCTAACCCTAACACTAATCCTTAACTAAAACCTAACCCCCTAATAATAACCCTAACACTAAACCTAACCCTAACCCTAACCCTAACCCTAACACTAACCCCTAACCCCTAACACTAACCCTAACCCTAACCCCTAATCCTAACCCTAACCCTAACCCTAACCCTAACCCTAACTCTAACCCTAACCCTATCCCTAACCCTAACCCTTACCCTAACACTAACACTAACCTTAACCCTAACCCTAACCTTAACCCTCACCCTAACCCTCACCTTAACCCTAAACCTAACCCTAACACTAACCCTAACACCCTAAATCCTAAACCCTAAACCCCGAAAAACCCTAAACACTAATTACAAAAGCACCCTAAACCCTAAACTATGAACACTAAACGCTAAAAAACCCTAAACCCTAAACCCTAAACACTAAACCCTAAACAAGCCTAAACCCTAAAACCAATAACACTATACCCTAAACAACCCTAAACCCTTAACCCTAAACATTATACCATAAACCCTAAAACACTATACAACCTTAAACCCTATACCTTAAAATATCCTAAATCATAAATCCTGAACAACCCTAAACACTAAATTATAAACAACCCTAAAAAACCCTAAACAACTCTAAACGCTAAAACCTAAACAACCCTAACCATTAAACAATCTTAAACGCTAAACCCTATACCCTAAACCTAAACCACCCTAAAACTTAAACAATCCTAAACCCTAAACCTTAAACCATAAACCCTAAATTTTAAACCATTAATCTAAGAATAACCCTAACCATAACCCTAACCCTAACCCAAACCGTAACCATAACACTAAACTCTAAAACCTAAACCTAATCCACCCTAAACCTTAAACAATCCTAAACCATAAACCTTAGACCCTAAACCCTAAATCTAACCCTAACCCTAAACCCTCCCTGACCCTAACCCTAACCCTAACCCTAACCCTAACCCTAACCCTAACCCTAACCCTAACCCTAAACCTAACCCTAAACCTAACCCTGACCCTAATCCTAACACTAAACCTATTTCTAATTCTAACCCTAACACTAATCCTAAAATTAAACCTAACCCCCTAATAATAACCCTAACCCTAACACTAACCCTAACCCCTAACCCTAACCCTAACCCTAACACAAACCCTAACACTAACCCCCTAACTTTTACCCTAACCCTAACCCTAACTCTAAACCTAACCCTTACCATAACCTTAACCCTTACCCTAACCCCATCCCTAACCCTAACCCTAACCGTAACCATAACACTAAACTCTAAACCCTAAACCTAATCCACCCTAAACCTTAAACAATCCTCAACCATAAACCTTAAACCCTAAACCCTAAATCTAACAATAAACCTAAACCTAACCCTAAATCTAACCCTAACCCTATCCCTAAACCTAAACCTAACCCTGACCCTAACCCTGACCCTAATCCTAACACTACCCATAACCCTAACCCTAACACTAACCCTAACCTTAACCCTAACCCTAACCCTAACCCTAACCCTAACTCTAACCCTAACCCTAACCCTAACCGTAACCATAATACTAAACTCTAAACCCTAAACCTAATCCACCCTTAAACTTAAACAATCCTAAACCATAAACCTTAAACCTTAAACCATAAATCTAACAATAAACCTAAACCTAACCCTAAATCTAACCCTAACCCTAACCCTAACCCTAAACATAAACCTGACCCTAACCCTAATCCTAATCCTAACACTAATCATAAACCAAGCACTAACCCTAACACTAACCCTAAACCTAACCCTAAACCTCACACTATCCTAATCCTAACACTAAACCCTAAACTTTAAATCTAACCCTAACCCTAACCCTACCCTTAACCCTAACCCTAACCATATTTCTAAACCTAACCCTGACTCTAATCCTAACACTAACCCTATTTCTAATTCTAACCCTAACACTAATCCTAAACTAAAACCTAACCCCTAATAATAACCCTAACACTAAACCTAACCCTAACCCTAACCCTAACCCTAACACTAACACTAACCCCTAACCCCTAACACTAACCCTAAACCAAACCCCTAACCCTAACCCTAACCCTAACCCTAACTTTAACCTTAACCCTAACCCTAACCCTAACCCTATCCCTAACACTAACCCTTATTCTAACACTAACACTAACCTTAACCCTAACCCTAACCTTAACCCTCACCCTAACCCTCACCTTAACCCTAAACCTAACCCTAACACTAACCCTAACACCCTAAATCCTAAACCCTAAACCCCGAAAAACCCTAAACACTAATTCTAAAAGCACCCTAAACCCTAAACTATAAACACTAAACGCTAAAAAACCCTAAACCCTAAATCCTAAACACTAAACCCTAAACAATCCTAAACCCTAAAACCATTAACACTATACCCTAAACAACCCTAAACCCTTAACCCTAAACATTATACCCTAAACCCTAAAACACTATACAACCTTAAACCCTAAACCTTAAAATATCCTAAATCATAAATCCTGAACAAGCCTAAACACTAAAGCATAAACAACCCTAAAAAACCCTAAACAACTCTAAACGCTAAAACCTAAACAACCCTAAACATTAAACAATCTTAAACGCTAAACCCTATACCCTAAACCTAAACCACCATAAAACTTAAACAATCCTAATCCCTAAACCTTAAACCATAAACCCTAAATTTTAAACCATAAGTCTAAGAATAACCATAACCCTAACCCTAACCCTAAACCTAAACCTAACCCTAACCCCAACCCTAACCTTAACCCCATAACCCTAACCCTAATTTAAGCCTAACATAACCCCATAACCTTAACTCTAACCCTAACTCTAACCCTAATGCTAACCCTAACCCTAACCCTAACCTTAACCCCTTAACCTTAATCCCTAAATCCTAAACCCTGAACAACCATAAATCCTAAACCCTGAACAACCCTAAATCATAAACCCTGAATAACCCTAAACACTAACCTCTAAACAACCCTAAACAAACCTAATCACTAAACCATAAACAACCCTAAACACTAAACCCTAAACAACCCTATACCCTAAACCTTAAACACTAAACCCTAAATAACCCTAAACCCTAAACCATTAACACTATACCCTAAACAACACTAAACACTAAACCCAAAAAAACCCTAAAACCTAAACCTTAAACACTAAACCTTAAACAACCCTAAACCCTAAACACTAAACCCTAAACAACCCTAAACTTTTAAACCTAAACACAATACCCTAAACAACCCTAAACCTTAATCAATCCTAAACTCTAAACCCTAAACCCTTAACCTAAACCACCCTAAATCTTAAACAATCCTAAACCCAAAACCTTAAACCCTAAACTCTAAACCCTAAACCCTAACCCTAACCCTAACCCTAACCCTAACCCTAACCTAACCCTAACCCTAACCCTAACCCTAACCTAACCCTAACCCTAACCCTAACCCTAACCTAACCCTAACCCTAACCCTAACCCTAACCCTAACACTAACCGTAACAATAACACTAAACTCTAAACCCTAAACCTAATCCACCCTAAAGTTTAAACAATCCTAAACCATAAACCTTAAACCCTAAACCCTAAATCTAACAATAAACCTAAACCTGACCCTAAATCTAACCCTAACCCTAACCCTAACCCTAAACCTAATCCTGACCCTAACCGTAACCCTAATCCTAACACTAACCATAACCTTAACCCTAACCCTAATCCTAACCTTAACCCTAACCCTAACCCTAACCCTAACCCTAACCCTAACCCTAACCCTAACCCTAACCCTAACCCCTTAACCTTAATCCCTAAACCCTAAACCCTGAACAACCATAAATCCTAAACCCTGAACAACCCTAAACCATAAACCCTGAATAACCCTAAACACTAACCTCTAAACAACCCTAAACAACCCTAATCACTAAACCATAAACAACCCTAAACACTAAAACCTAAACAACCCTATATCCTAAACCTTAAACACTAAACCCTAAATAACCCTAAACCCTAAACCATTAACACTATACCCTAAACAACACTAAACACTAAACCCAAAACAACCCTAAAACCTAAACCTTAAACACTAAAACCTAAACAACCCTAAACCCTAAACACTAAAGCCTAAACAACCCTAAACTTTTAACCCTAAACACTATACCCTAAACAACCCTAAACCTTAAACAATCCTAAAGTCTAAACCCTAAACCCTTAACCTAAACCACCCTAAATCTTAAACAATCCTAAACCCTAAACCTTAAACCCTAAACACTAATCCCTAAACCCTAAACCTAACAATAACCATAACCCTAACCCTAACCCCTAAACCTTACCCTAACCCTAACCATAACCCTAATCCTAACCCTAACCCTAACCCTAACCCTAACCCTAACCCTAACACTAACCTTAACCCTAAACCTAATCATAACCCTAACCTTAACCCTAATCCTAACCCTAACCCTAACCCTAACCGTAACCATAACACTAAACTCTAAACCCTAAACCTAATCCACCCTAAACTTTAAACAATCTTAAACCATAAACCTTAGACCCTAAATCCTAAATCTAACAATAAACCTAAACCTAACCCTAAATCTAACCCTAACCCTAACCCTAACCCTCAACCCTCCCTGACCCTAACCCTAACCCTAACCCTAACCCTAAACCTAACCCTGACCCTAATCCTAACACTAACCCTATTTCTAATTCTAACCCTAACACTAATCCTAAACTTAAACCTAACCCCCTAATAATAACCCTAACCCTAACACTAACCCTAACCCCTAACCCTCACCCTAACCCTAACTGTAACCCTAACCCTAACACTAACCCCTAACCCTTACCCTAACCCTAACCCTAACCCTAACCCTATCCATTACCCTAACCCTAACCCTAACCCTAACCCTAACCCTAACCCTAACACTAACCGTAACCATACAGTAAACTCTAAACCCTAAACCTAATCCACCCTAAACCTTAAACAATCCTAAACCATAAACCTTAAACCCTAAACCCTAAATCTAACAATAAACCTAAACCTGACCCTAAATCTAACCCTAACCCTAACCCTAACCCTAAACCTAAACCTGACCCTAAACCTAACCCTAATCCTAACACTAACCATAACCCTAACCCTAAGCCTAACACTAACCTTAACCCTAACCCTAACCCTAACCCTAACCCTAACCCTAACCCTAACCGTAACCATAATACTAAACTCTAAACCCTAAACCTAATCCACCCTAAACCTTGAACAATCCTAAACCATAAACCTTAAACCCTAAACCCTAAACCTAACAATAAACCTAAACCTAACCCTTAATCTAACCCTAACCCTAACCCTAACCCTAAACCTAACCCTGACCCTAACCCTAACCCTAATCCTAACACTAACCATAACCCAAACACTAACCCTAACCCTAACCCTAAACCTAACCCTAACCCTAAACCTCAAACTATCCCTAATCCTAACACTAAACCCTAAACTTTAAATCTAACCCTAACCCTAACCCTACCCTTAACCCTAACCCTAACCCTATCCCTAAACCTAACCCTGACCCTAATCCTAACACTAAACCTATTTCTAATTCTAACCCTAACACTAATCCTAAACTTAAACCTAACCCCCTAATAATAACCCTAACACTAAACCTAACCCTAACCCTAACCCTAACCCTAACCCTAACCCTAACCCTAACCCTAACCCTAACCCCTAACCCCTAACACTAACCCTGACCCTAACCCCTAATCCTAACCCTAACCCTAACCTAACCCTAACACTAACCCTAACCCTAACCCTAACCCTAACCCTATCCCTAACTCTAACCCTTACCCTAACACTAACACTAATCTTAACCCTAACCCTAACCTTAACCCTCACCCTAACCCTCACGCCAACCCTCACCCTAACCCTAAACCTAACCCTAACACTAACCCTAACACCCTAAATCCTAAACCCTAAAACCAGAAAAACCCTTAACACTAATTCCAAAAGCACCCTAAACCCTAAACTCTAAACACTAAACGCTAAAACACCCTAAACCCTAAACCCTAAACACTAAACCCTAAACAAGCCTAAACCCTAAAACCATTAACACTATACCCGAAACAACCCTAAACTCTTAACCCTAAACATTATAGCCTAAACCCTAAAACACTATACAACCTTAAACCCTAAACCTTAAAATATCCTAAATCATAAATCCTGAACAACCCTAAACACTAAATCATAAACAACCCTAAAAAAACCTAAACAACTCTAAACGCTAAAACATAAACAACCCTAAACATTAAACAATCTTAAACGCTAAACCCTATACCCTAAACCTAAACCACCCTAAAGATTAAACAATCCTAAACCCTAAACCTTAAACCATAAACCCTAAATTTTAAACCATAAATCTAAGAATAACCATAACCCTAACCCTAACCCTAAACCTAAACCTAACCCTAACCCCAACCCTAACCTTAACCCCATAACCCTAACCCTAACCTTAAGCCTAACATAACCACATAACCCTAACCCTAATCCTCACCCTAACCCTAACCCTAACCCTAACCCTAACCCTAACCCTAACCCTACCCCTAAACCCTAACACTAACCCTAACCCTAACCCTAACCCTTACCCTAACCCTAACCCTAACCTTAACCCTAACCCTAACCTTAACCCTAATCCTAACCCTAACCCTAACCCTAACCCTAACCGTAACCATAACACAAAACTCTAAACCCTAAACCTAATCCACCCTAAACCTTAAACAATCCTAAACCATAAACCGTAGACCCTAAACCCTAAATCAAACAATAAACCTAAACCTAACCCTAAATCTAACCCTAACCCTAAACCCTCCCTGACCCTAACCCTAACCCTAACCCTAACCCTAAACCTAACCCTGACCCTAATCCTAACACTAAACCTATTTCTAATTCTAACCCTAACACTAATCCTAAACTTAAACCTAACCCCCTAATAATAACCCTAACCATAACACTAACCCTAACCCCTAACCCTAACCCTAACCCTATCCCTAACCTAATTCTAACCCTAACCCTAACCCTAACCCAAACCCTAACACTAACCCCCTAACTTTTACCATAACCCTAACCCTAACCCTAACTCTAACCCTTACCATAACCCTAACCCTAACCCTAACCCCATCCCTAACCCTAACAATAACCGTAACCATAACACTAAACTCTAAACCCTAAACCTAATCCACCCTAAACCTTAAAAAATCCTAAACCATAAACCTTAAACCCTAAACCCTAAATCTAACAATAAACCTAAACCTAACCCTAAATCTAACCCTAACCCTAACCCTAACCCTGAACCTAAACCTGACCCTAACCCTAACCCTAATCCTAACACTAATCATAACCCAAACACTAACTCTAACCCTAACCCTAAACCTAACCCTAAACCTCACACTATCCCTAATCCTAACAATAAACCCTAAACTTTAAATCTAACCATAAACCTAAACCTACCCTTAACCCTAACCCTAACTTTATCCCTAAACCTAACCCTGACCCTAATCCTAACACTAACCCTATTTCTAATTCTAACCCTAACACTAATCCTAAACTAAAACCTAACCCCCTAATAATAACCCTAACACTAAACCTAACCCTAACCCTAACGCTAACCCTAACCCTAACCCTAACACTAACCCCTAACCCCTAACACTAACCCTAACCCTAACCCCTAACCCTAACATTAACCCTAACCCTAACCCTAACCCTAACCCTAACCCTAACCCTAACCCTATCTTTAACCCTAACCCTTACCCTAACACTAATACTAACCTTAACCCTAACCCTAACCTTAACCCTCACCCTAACCCTCACTTTAACCCTAAACCTAACCCTAACACTAACCCTAACACCCTAAATCCTAAACCCTAAACCCCGAAAAACCCTAAACACTAATTTCAAAAGGACCCTAAACCCTAAACTATAAACACTAAATGCTAAAAAACACGATACCCTAAACACTAAACCCTAAACAAGCCTAAACCATAAAACCATTAACACTATACCCCAAACAACCCTAAACCCTTAACCCTAAACATTATACCCTAAACCCTAAAACACTATACAACCTTAAACCCTAAACCTAAAAATATCCTAAATCATAAATCCTGAACAACCCTAAACACTAAATTATAAACAACCCTAAAAAACCCTAAACAACTCTAAACGCTAAAACCTTAACAACCCTAACCATTAAACAATCTTAAACGCTAAATTCTATACCCTAAACCTAAACCACCCTAAAACTTAAACAATCCTAAACCCTAAACCTTAAACCATAAACCCTAAATTTTAAACCATAAATCTAAGAATAACCATAACCCTAACCCTAACCCTAAACCTAAACCTAACCCTAACCCCAACCCTAACCTTAACCCCATAACCCTAACCCTAAACTTAAGCCTAACATAACCCTATAACCATAACTTTAACGTTAACTATAACCCTAGTGCTAACCCTAACCCTAACCCTAACCCTAACCCTAACCCCTTAACCTTAATCCCTAAATCCTAAACCCTGTACAACCATAAATCCTAAACCCTGAACAACCCTAAATAATAAACCCTGAATAACCCTAAACACTAACCTCTAAACAACCCTAAACAACCCTAATCACTAAACCATAAACAACCCTAAACATAAACCCTAAACAACCCTATACCCTAAACCTTAAACACTAAACCCTAAATAACCCTAAACCCTAAACCATTAACACTATACCCTAAACAACACTAAACACTAAACCTAAAACAACCCTAAAACCTAAACCTTAAACACTAAACCTTAAACAACCCTAAACCCTAAACACTAAACCCTAAACAACCCTAAACTTTTAACCCTAAACACTATACCCTAAACAACCCTAAACCTTAAACAATCCTAAACTCTAAACCCTAAACCCTTAACCTAAACCACCCTAAATCTTAAACAATCCTAAACCCTAAACCTTAAACCCTAAACACTAAACCCTAAACCCTAAACATAACAATAAACATAACCCTAACCCTAACCCCTAACCCTTACCCTAACCCTAACCCTAACCCTAACCCTAACCCTAACCCTAACCCTAACCCTAACCCTAACCCTAACCCTAACCCTAACCCTAACCCTAAACGTAATCCTAACCCTAACCTTAACCCTAATCCTAACCCTAACCCTAACCCTAACCCTAACCTTAACCGTAACCATAACACTAAATTCTAAACCCTAAACCTAATCCACCCTAAACCTTAAACAATCCTAAACCATAAACCTTAGACCCTAAATCCTAAATCTAACAATAAACCTAAACATAACCCTAAATCTAACCCTAATCCTAACCCTAACCCTAAACCCTCCCTGACCCTAACCCTAACCCTAACCCTAACCCTAACCCTAAACCTAATCCTGACCCTAATCCTCACACTAACCCTATTTCTAATTCTAACCCTAACACTAATCCTAAACTTAAACCTAACCCCCTAATAATAACCCTAACCCTAACACTAACCCTAACCCCTAACCCTAACCCTAACCCTAACCCTAACCCTAACCCTAACCTAAACCTAACCCTAACCTTAACCCTAACCCTAACACTAACCCCTAACACTTACCCTAACCCTAACCCTAACCATTACCCTAACCCTAACCCTAACCCTAACCCTAACCCTAACACTAACCGTAACCATAACACTAAACTCTAAACCTTAACCTAATCCACCCTAAACCTTAAACAATCCTAAACCATAAACCTTAAACCCTAAACCCTAAATCTAACAATAAACCTAAACCAGACCCTCAATCTAACCCTAACCCTAACCCTAACCCTAAACCTAACCCTGACCCTAACCCTAACCCTAATCCTAACACTAACCATAACCCTAACCCTAACCCTAACGCTAAACTTAACCCTAACCCTAACCCTAACCCTAACCCTAACCCTAACCCTAACCCTAACCCCTTAACCTTAATCCCTAAATCCTAAATCCTGAACAACCATAAATCCTAAACCCTGAACAACCATAAATCATAAACCCTGAATAACCCTAAACACTATCCTCTAAACAACCTTAAACAACCCTAATCACTAAACCATAAACAACCCTAAACACTAAACCCTAAACAAACCTATACCCTAAACCTTAAACACTAAACCCTAAATAACCCTAAACCCTAAACCATTAACACTATACCCTAAACAACACTAAACACTAAACCCAAAACAACCCTAAAACCTAAACCTTAAACACTAAACCTTAAACAACCCTAAACACTAAACCCTAAACAACCCTAAATTTTAACCCTAAACACTATACCCTAAACAACCCTAAACCTTAAACAATCCTAAACTCTAAACCCTAAACCCTTAACCTAAAGCACCCTAAATCTTAAACATACCTAAATCCTAAACCTTAAACCATAAACACTAAACCCTAAACCCTAAACCTAACAATAACCATAACCCTAAACCTAACCCCTAACCCTTACCCTAACCCTAACTCTAACCCTAATCCTAACCCTAACCCTAACACTAACCCTAACCCTAACCCTAACCCTAACCCTAATCCTAAACCTAATCCTAACCCTTACCCTAACCCTAACTTTAACCCTAACCCTAATCCTAACACTAAACCCTAAACCCTAAACCTAACCCTAACCCTAAAACTAAACTTTAAATTCTAAACCTAATCTACCCTAAACCTTAAACAATCCTAAACCCTAAACTCTGAACCCTAAACCTAACCCGAACCCTATCCCTAACACTAACCATAACCCTAACACTAAATTGTAAACCCTAAATTTAATTTACGATAAACCTTAAACAATCCTAAACCCTAAACCTTAAACCCTAAACCTAACAATTACCATAACCCTAACCCTAATCCTAACCCTAACCCTAACCCTAAAAGTAACCCTAACACTAAACATAACCCTAACCCTAACCCTAACACTAAACCTAACACTAACACTAAACGTAGTCCTAACCCTAACCCTAACCCTAAACCTGACCCTAACCCTAACCCTAACCCTAATCCTAACTCTAACCCTAATCCTAACAATAAACCTAAACCTAACCCTAACCCTAACCCTAAACCTAACACTAACCTTAACCCTAACCCTAACCCTAACCCTAACTGTAATCCCTAAACCCTAAACCTAACCCTAACGATATCCCAAACACAAAACTCTAAACCCTAAAAATAATCCATCCTAAATCTTAAACAATCGTAAAACCTAAACCTTTACCCTAAACCCTAAACCCTAAACCTAACAATTTCCATGACCCTAAACGTAACCCTAAACCTAACCCTAACCCTAACCCTAATCCGAACACTAAACCCTAAACCCTAAACCTAACCCTAACCTTAACACTAAACTCTAAACCCTAAACCTAATCTACCCTAAACCTTAAACAATCCTAAACCCAAAACCTTAGACCCTAAACACTAAACCCTAAACCTAACAATAAACCTAACCCTAACCCTAAACCTAACCCTAACCTTAAGCCTAACCATAAACCTAACCCTAACCCTAAACCTAAGCTTAACCCTAACCCTAAACCTAAACCTAACAATAAACATAATCATAATCCT
>NC_137980.1:63169273-63171773 GCF_963924665.1 Micromys minutus | reverse complement strand
ACTAATCCTAAACTAAAACCTAACCCCCTAATAATAACCCTAACACTAAACCTAACCCTAACCCTAATCTTAACCCTAACCCTAACACTAACCCCTAACCCCTAACACTAACCCTAACCCAAACACCTAACCCTAACCCTAACCCTAACCCTAACCTTAACCCTAACCCTAACCCTAACCCTGTCCCTATCCCTAACCCTAACCCTTATTCTAACACTAACACTAACCTTAACCCTAAACCTAACCTTAACCCTCACCCTAACCCTCACCTTAACCCTAAACCTAACCCTAACACTAACCCTAACACCCTAAATCCTAAACTCTAAACCCCGAAAAACCCTAAACACTAATTCCAAAAGCACCCTAAACCCTAAACTATAAACACTAAACGCTAAAAAACCCTAAACCCTAAACACTAAACACTAAACCCTAAACAAGCCTAAACCCTAAAACCATTAACACTATACCCTAAACAATCCTAAACCCTTAACCCTAAACATTATACCCTAAACCCTAAAACACTATACAACCTTAAACCCTAAACCTTAAAATATCCTAAATCATAAATCCTGAACAAGCCTAAACACTAAATCATAAACAACCATAAAAAACCCTAAAAAACTCTAAACGCTAAAACCTAAACAACCCTAAACATTAAACAATCTTAAACGCTAAACCCTATACCCTAAACGTAAAACACCCTAATACTTAAACAATCCTAAACCCTAAACCTTAAACCATAAACCCTAAATTTTAAACCATAAATCTAAGAATAACCATAACCCTAACCCTAACCCTAAACCTAAACCTAACCCTAACCCCAACCCTAACCTTAACCCCATAACCCTAACCCTAACCTTAAGCCTAACATAACCCCATAACCTTAACTCTAACCCTAACTCTAACCCTAACCCGAACCCTAACCCTAACCCTAACCCTAACCTTAACCCTTTAACCTTAATCCCTAAATCCTAAACCCTGAACAACCATAAATCCTAAACCCTGAACAACCCTAAATCATAAACCCTGAATAACCCTAAACACTAACCTCTAAACAACCCTAAACAACCCTAATCACTAAACCATAAACAACCCTAAACACTAAACCCTAAACAACCCTATACCCTAAACCTTAAACACTAAACCCTAAATAACCCTAAACCCTAAACCATTAACACTATACCCTAAATAACACTAAACACTAAACCCAAAACAACCCTAAAACCTAAACCTTAAACACTAAACCTTAAACAACCCTAAACCCTAAACACTAAACCCTAAACAACCCTAAACTTTTAACCCTAAACACTATACCCTAAACAACCCTAAACCTTAAACAATCCTAAACTCTAAACCCTAAACCCTTAACCTAAACCACCCTAAATCTTAAACAATCCTAAACCCTAAACCATAAACCCTAAACACTAAACCCTAAACCCTAAACCTAACAATAACCATAACCCTAACCCTAACCCCAAACCCTTACCCTAACCCTAACCCTAACCCTAACCCTAATCCTAACCCTAACCCTAAACCTAACCCTAACCCTAATCCTAACCCTAACCCTAACCCTAAACCTAATCCTAACCCTAACCTTAACCCTAATCCTAACCCTAACCCTAACCCTAACCCTAACCGTAACCATAACACTAAAGTCTAAACCCTAAACCTAATCCACCCTAAACCTTAAACAATCCTAAACCATAAACCTTAGACCCTAAATCCTAAATCTAACAATAAACCTAAACCTAACCCTAAATTTAACCCTAACCCTAACCCTAGCCCTAAACCCTCCCTGACCCTAACCCTAACCGTAACCCTAACCCTAACCCTAAACCTAACCCTGACCCTAATCCTAACACTAAACCTATTTCTAATTCTAACCCTAACACTATTCCTAAACTTAAACCTAACACCCTAATAATAACCCTAACACTAACACTAACCCTAACCCCTAACCCTAACCCTAACCCTAACCCTAACCCAAACCCTAACACTAACCCCTAACCCTTACCCTAACCCTAACCCTAACTCTAACCCTATCCATTACCCTAACCCTAAACCTAACCCTAACCCTAACCCTAACACTAACCGTAACCATAACACTAAACTCTAAACACTAAAACTAATCCACCCTAAACCATAACAATCCTAAACCATAAACCTTAAACCCTAAACCCTAAATCTAACAATTAACCTAAACCTGACCCTAAATCTAACCCTAACCCTAACCCTAACCCTAAACCTAACCCTGACCCTAACCCTAATCCTAATCCTAACACTAACCATAACCCTAACCCTAACCCTAACCCTAACCCTAACCTTAACCCTAACCCTAACCCTAACCCTAACCCTAACCCTAACCCTAACCCTAACCTTAACCCTAACCCTAACCCCTTAACCTTAATCCCTAAATCCTAAACCCTGAACAACCATAAATCCTAAACCCTGAACAACCCTAAATCATAAATCCTGAATAACCCTAAACACTAACCTCTAA